>NW_005843009.1:154116-156572 GCF_000455745.1 Alligator sinensis
GAATCACTGTGTATGTCCCTCTGGGCATGGTATGAGGAGCAGCTGAGAGCACAGACCTTGCCCCTTGTGCCATAGTATCAGAGCTTCCACAACGATTCTTGTCTGGAGGGCTCAGAACAAGCTGGTGTCTTGCTTTATAAACATTTTTTATTCAATTTTTTTGATCAATATATTTATCAAAAGATGTTGAAAATGTGATCAACATGATTATCCATATTTTTCTTTGACCAAAGATTTAGTTTTCATTACGCAAAAAACCCCCCACCAGCTATTTTGATCACATTTTCTATAAGAGTTTCAGTTAAAAAATGTATTTAATGACTTTAAATACATTCAAATTGCCAGTTTCGATAACAGGTCAGTTTTTGACATACTTCCTCCCAATATTTTGATCAATTGTTCACCCGGGCCAGACTCACCTGGCCGCAGTACCCCAATGCTGGCTGTAATGGGAGACAGAGCATTACACCCTCACCTGTACTGCAGGATAGTGCAGCTAGCACAGCTCCCCTCCAGCTGAGAACTCCGGAAACTGGTTAGAAACTGCAAGGCAAAGAATAGGGATCACAGTGTTACAAAAAACCCCAATAAAACATACATAGAGAGGAGATGAAGAAGGGAAAACCTTAGGAGATGGAGTTTTTGAAAACATCTTATTGTGTCTGTGAAGATGAGTAGAGTTCTTGAGCCCTCTTGCCTCCATGGTAATTTAATCCTCTTTCCTTTTAGGTCTAGCTGGCTTTTTCACAACTTCCCAGCATATTGTATTTCCCATATTACGACAAACTACTGGGCACTAAAAGTCTTGATCAGGCATCCTTGGCTATCTCTTTTTTGCTGTCGTCATTCTGTGGGCCAGTTCAGACAAATGCTGGTAGCAAGGGGCTCCCCATGGTCCCAATACCCACCCCGCCTCCAATTCTATGTTTGCCTATAATTATCCTCAGTACTTTGTGTCAGGGTCACTACATTTAATGGGTTGAGGAATTCTACGTGGGATTTTTGTAGCTCTACACTTTTTCCTTAATTTACAGCAGGAGACAGAGCTAAATGATGAGAGATTCCTCACCTTCCCCTTCTAGGGCTGTGTGTGCCCACAGCATCCCTGCTCTCTGTGGCACTGTGACTGGTGCCACGGCACTGCACTGGAGATGGCAAGCTGAAACATGCATTTCAGGCTGAATGTTTTGCCCCTTGGCGGTTGTGGTGACACTGGGCAGGTTCCAACTCACCAGCCTTTCCAGAGTGGGGGTCAGCATTCGGTAGTAGTCCGATGTCTCCCTTTGTAAGCTGTTGTCATACACGATTCCTCTTAGCTCCACAGTGTGCTCAAAGCTGAGCTCTCGTCTAGGATGACAGGCTGTATAGAGAGGGCAAGGTTTCCGCAAGGGAGACATGCAAAGGGTACTTGAAAGATGATAACATTTAGCACTCTGGTCTGCTTCTAGCTCTTGTAGAAGGCCTGTTTTTAGAACAAGACCCTCCTTCACAAATCCTCATGTTGCCCTTCTCATTTTCTGCTCTTCTACAGCACTTATCTCTGCAGATCTTCTGTTGATATCTCAGAAGGTCTATGCATGTAGGAAGAGCAAAGGTCAGGGTTGGGATGCCCCATGTGGACACAAGAGGAGAAGTTTGCTCTACATTTTTAGTTAATTTGAATGTCAACAATATGGATTCTTTTCAATGTTGGGGCACCTCCAAGAGGTTAAAGGCATCAAAGAGGCCAAAAGCCTAAATACTTCTATGCAAAAGGGGTGTGAGTGCAGCTGAATTCACAAAAAAAAGGATTAATGAATATAGTAAATTTTTTCAATTATTGATCTAGCTTCTGTCACACAAAAGGATCTCTACTGATCAGACTGAATGTAACAACTGTTATACCAACAGCAACATGTTTATAATAGAAGTGTATAAAAAAGAGATCAAGCAGTAGCCTAGAAGCAGTTTTTATTTTCACTCCCAAGACCTGCTTTTCTTTTCCCATTGAGAAAGGAACTAATCAATGGAGTCTGGAACCTTGCAACTCTCTTGCTTTTACAGTTCTGCTATTCAAACTTTCTTTTAATTATCAAATTGGTCCTATATTAATGAGCCATCCTTGCAGCTAGAGACTGGGAATGTGCTCCCTGCGCAGGATAGACACAGATTTGTTGGGACACTGAGCCCACCTAAGAATAGGAGTGTGCTGCAGCAAGTTCTCCCAGATCTCCAGACTGGGAATAGCATCTAGAAGGTTACAGGGGTGGGCGGATGAGACTAGGATGGGTTTCAATACTGACAAGTGCAAGGTGCTGCACCTGGGGAGGAAGAACCAGCAGCAGACCTACAGGCTGGGGCACTTCCTTCTCATTGGTGCAGAGGCAGAAAAGGATCTTGGAGTCATTATTGATGCCAAAATGAACATGGGCCACCGATGTGGGGACGCAGTCAGGAAGGCTAACTGCACCTTGTCA
>NW_005843009.1:156630-160029 GCF_000455745.1 Alligator sinensis
GGACCTGAACCTGTTCAGCCTCCACAAGAGAAGGCTGAGGGTGGATCTGGTGGCCATCTATAAACTTGTCAAAGGGGACCAGCAGGCAATGGGAGAGTCCCAGTTCCCCCGAGCACTACCGGGAGTAACAAGGAATAACGGCCATAAGTTGACTGAGAGTAGATTTAGGCTAGACACCAGGAGGCAGTACTTCACAGTCAGGGCAGCTAGAATCTGGAACCAACTTCCAAGGGAAGTAGTGCTGGCTCCTACCCTGGGGGTCTTCAAAAGGAAGCTAGACAATCACCTTGCCGGGGTTGTTTGACCCCAGTACTCTTTCCTGCCATGGCAGGGGGTCAGATTTGATGATCCGCTCAGGTCCCTTCCGACCTTACCAACTATGAAACTATTAAGAAAGGGAGTAAAAAGTATCTGGAGAAGGAACAACAACAACCAAAATATTTAATGATGGTGCTTGAGAGAGGCCCAAACAATAAGAAAAGGAATAGGGAGGAAGGAGTGCTGGGACTGAGTCAAGGTTAGGGCTGTGTAAGACACTGCCATTGCAGTGGAGTGGACTGAAATGGTATGAGAGAGAGGTGGCACATCCCCTGACAGGGTGGTGGGGCAAGGAGGTCATCAGTTTTTGTCTTCTTAGAAGACTTCCTCCATTTCCTTGAGCTTTCTTTTACCTGTCCTTTACCTTGGCCTTATATGGTAGCAACGATTTTTGGCCAAAGAGGACTGGATGGGAACTCATTGGTGCCTCACGGGTTGCTCATACGGGAGGGGTGAGCAAAATAAGTCCTATAAACTGAATCTGGCCTGTCAAAGGTTTCTATTCCACCCACAGCAGGCCCCTTGGCCCAGCTTAGCCCAGGTGCAGGTGGCAGCCCAGGCAGTGGCATGTGCAGCCAGTCCCACCGCCCTGGGTCAGAGCGAGGCAGGGAAGCCGAGATGGACTCGGTTTCCTGGTAGTGCCTGTGAAGGTGGCTCACTCTGCCTGGCTGCTGCTGCCTGTGTCTCCGCTGCTGTTGCTGGACCCAGTCCCACTCCCCAGGCACCCCAGCCCATCCACCCTGCACCCACCTCTGGTTCACTGGATGGAGTGGGCAGAGTCTCTAAGGAGATGGCCTGGGACTGCTGCAGGCAGGATGTGTTTGGCTGGGCAGATGGGATGGGGCTGTGGGTAGGTAGGGAGCAGCATCTGGGAGTGGGATAGGGTGCATCCGGGAGCAGGGCTGGGATCGCAGGGTGGTGACAGTGCAGGGCCAGGGCCTGAGCCTGGGGCAAAGTTGTGATCCACTCTCCACATGTCCCTGCCCATGAAACTGGCATGCATCACAGGGATGTGCAGAGAGTGGATCATGGCTCTGCCCTGGGTTCTGGCCCCATGCTGTCACCACCTGGCAATCCTGGCCCCACCCCCCATCACTCTTCTGGATGTGGCTCCCTGCCCACCCACAGCCCCATCCCATCTGCCTAGTTGAGCACTGGGAGGCCCCATCCCATTTGCCCTCCAAGGAGACCCTGTCCACCTGCTCCATGCAGTGCCCCTAGTGGTGGGTGTAGGGCAAATGGGCCCAGGGTCAGAGAGGATCAATTCCCCCATCCCTCCTCCATGGCACTGGGCCAGGTCAGCAAGACCCGACCCCCCTCCATTCTGGCCTGCAACAGCTCACTGAAACTCCTGAAGTGGCCCTACAGCACAAATAATTGTCTACCCATGCCATAGGGACTGTTGAGAAACAGGAAGATCCCTCCCCTTTCCCATCCTGATCTGAGGGGTTCGGTGAAGGGCTGGATAAGCATCCAACTTCTGGCTGAATATCTGGACTGAAATCAGACCTTAAGTTGTTGCAGTCTACCTGCTATTTGTGACATATGCACGGTTTTCCCAGTCTGTTATGCAGACAGGTTTTCCTTATAAACAGAAAGAATGTGACCAGTTGCAAACTTACCCAATAGGATCATGAAGGATAGGCCAGCAATGCCACCCACAAATACGATAGCAACGGTTACCTTACAGCATATGCTGAAAGCTGCCAATTTCACCCTCTCTGTGCTTGGCACTGGCTTTAGAGCTACATCCATTTGTTCCATGCTGTCAAAGCAACTCTATAGATGACCTAGATAGTTAAAAACAAGGGGAGAAGAAGGGCATGCATGGTTGGAATAAATGCAAGAAATGTTCATCTCCATAGCTCCAACTCAGCTGTTTTCAACCAGGAGTAGCAGCACAAGCAAGAGGACTAGACATGTAGGACTGAATTCTATTTTGCTATAAAGATGTCTCTGACAGCTGCCGCTTTTTTGAAGCTAGCACAACCAGGCACTGGAAAGATTCTGCTTCACACATGTGGTTCTCCTGTTCTTTCATTGAGGGGCTAATAAACCTCTAGAAGCACCCTATCGACCCTTACAGAATAGCAGGGCATCCCCATACATTTAAATGGGCAGCATTTATTAGTATCCAGAATTGGTTCTTATTATACCCAGAGGGTATGTAGCTCTCCCTTTTCTAAATGGAGGAGTTATAACCTGTTCTATCTTTCCTTCACCAGGCCACATTTCTACTTGCTTTTGACAGCATAAAATGTCAGCACTTAACAGGACGTGAGTGGGGAGAAATCCACCTGGAAAACTAAGACAGCAAGATTAATTTCCCTTTAAACCTAATAGGCAGCAGCTAAAGCTCTTGTCCAGGATGTGGGAGACTTGGCTTCTAGGCTCTTTTAGCCTCAGATGGTTTGAACTCACATCTCTTGTATCACAGCAAAGTGCCCTAACCATGAAGCTAGGAGAAGCGTTCTCCTTTAAGCCAAAGGGGAATATTCACAGGGTTAGATGGAGACCAAGCAAAAGAGAACCTATCAGGAAGCTGGCCAAGGGACCAAGTCCTTGGTCCTGGTCTCTGCTCCTAAACTTGTTTATACATGTCCCTTTCAACTGTAATTTTTTTTAATGATATCATCCTAAGACATCCTTGCCTCTTGCATAATTTCTGAACCATCACAGCTCTTATGATTGTAAGTAATGACATCATTCTGGATTACACATTAGTAGAAGAGAAGATGTGGCCCAGTGGAGTTGCATCAGCACAAGTGAAGGGGGATTCTGGTCATCAGTGTACAAGGTGATATGAGAACAAATTAATCAGCATGTACTATGCCTGGTCTATCCTTCTGTATATGGTGGATGCATGGTAAATGGTGGCACAAAAGTGTGATTTCTGGGAGACTGACAGTGGAGAGAGTAGACTGGAGTGGATGTGTTTAATGACAGAGAATGGGAGAATGCTCAAGCATATACGTCTGTGGGCTTTCTTTTCTTGAAAGGACGGTCAGAGATTCACTACTGACAAGCCATGAGATTTTTATTTTCTCTCCTTCAAACACAGGTATACACTCCTTTCTGGTA
>NW_005843009.1:160039-164097 GCF_000455745.1 Alligator sinensis
TTAAGGACATGATGGTTTCCAACAGGATTTTCTTAAATGATCTCCCTCTATCATAAAGTGACAAGCTCTGTGGATGTGGGGAAAGCAGTTGATGTGATATACCTTTACATTAGGAAGGCTTTTGACACTGTCCTGTGACATTCTCATTAACAAGCTAAGGAAATAAAGGGTAGATGAAAGTACTATATGGTGGCTGCACAACTTGTTGGATCATCATACTCAACGAGTAGTGATCAATGGCTCAATGTCTAGTTGGGGTCTGGAATCCAGTGGGGTTTCCCAGTGGTTTGTGCTGGGTCCAGTATTATTTAACATCATTAATGATTTGGATGATGAAATTGAGCGTACACTTTGCAAATTTACAGATGACACTGTTGAGGGGAGGAATTTCTACCCTGATCCCTTTGGTGCTGGGTGTGTTGTCATATTCCTTTTCATAGGGCGCATCTATACATGCAATCAATGCACCTGAATTTTCTGTTCACCCCTGTATGCATTTGAACGTGTGCCCATCAGGAGCAAATTTGATCCTGACAGGAGCAGTTCAGTCCAGGGCTGCTCCTGCTCTGCTCTGCCTCCCCACAGCAGCCAAGGGGAGCTCCAGGCTCCCTCGGGTGCCAGCCCTGGGCTCACAGCAGGCATAACAGCCAGTTTGGATCTCTGCAGGAAGGGGAAAGCTATCTTGGCTGGGATGAGGTCCAAACTCCATGTGGCTGGCAGGCAGCATCCTGCTGAGCCAGGACAGCTCTCCTTACTTTTATGGCCCACTACTGTTTAGGCTGACCAGAAGCAATTTGCTAGTGGTCAGCATCTACACATGAGTTTAGGCACATTAATGCACTGATTTCTAGTACCTGTATCTACAAGTACTAGAAACAGCATGTTAGACTAATCTACTGCATGGTAATTGCTGCACATGTGTAGATGGTGACGCTTTACTGTGTGTTAGATTAGTCTAATGTGTAGTAAAGTGTCTTGTGTAGATGCACCCTATATAAGCTGTTTCTAGAAGTGATTCAGTCTAAATCACATGAATTACAATAACTACTATGTAAAAGGGCAGATCTGTGAAGGACAGTTTCAGGTTAGTTGAGATGTACAGGCCAGTGACCATACCACACCAATGCTGATAAAAGGACCCCCCACCATGTAGCACATAGGGGCCTGTACACATCACAGGGTTTAATCCTCATTACATTAAATAGGTTTATAAAATTTAAACTTGTTTATTTTGGAGCGTCGCCTCAGTGTTTGCATGTACTAAGTTTTTTAATGAATTAAGCCCAGTCTCCAGCCAGCACCGCAGGAAAGTGGGACGGTCCCATGCTGCCCCCCCTCCCCCACGCCCTGCCATGCAGCTATGGGAACAGGGATCCAGCACATGGCACAAGAAAAAAAAGTGGCAGCAATTTGAAAGCAGCAGCAATTCGAAGGGGTGAACTACAAAAGAGTCGCAGTGCCACCTGGTGAACAAAAAGGTTCATTACATGTCTTTCAGTGCCACTTTGTTTGCATATAACTAATCCATGGACACAATGGTTTAATTCCCGGTAAGCCAAACTAAACTACATTTGAGGAGTTTTAGTTTTATGCACCAGAAAGACTTTTAAAGCATCCGGAAATCCTGTTCATGCAAACAGTCATGCTGTTGCAGCACAAGGGCAAAAAACCATGGTACATACAAACACCCATGAAGATCATTATCACATGACTCAGGGTGTCACTGATCCCTCATGACTTAGTCACAAGAAAGTTAGAGAGATGGACAGGGATATAGAAAAGTTTTGAATTGGGAAGTGTATAAAATGCCAAGATTCAGAAGTATGTATGTGGAATCTGGAATTTGCCTCACCTATGATGACAAATGTTGTGGACTTGAGATCGCACCACCTGAAAGTACATATAGCTGTATATTCTGCATTGTGGGCATGTCTACACGTGATGCTACATTGCCATAGTGACGTGCTACATTGACATAGCTCATCACTATGGCGATGTAGCATTGGCTGGCTCAAACTATGATACTGATGCTATGCCACCGTAGGGATGAGCTACCTCACTATAGTGTATCACCACGGCAACATAGCTGTTAAAAATAACTGTGGTGCTGGGATGGTGCAGTAACGGTTGTTAGTGAACACAAATTTGGTACACAACAATGACGGTTGTTACTACACCATCATTTAGTACTTCCTAAAGCAAGTACTAAATGACAGCTCAGTAACAACTACACTATGGGGGGGGCACATGTACATGCACCCTGTATGTAGTTGCTGTTGGTTCCTATGTGGTTGCTGTCTTCTTGCTAATATCCAAATAAATTGATGTATAGTTTGGAGAAATTTGCTTTGGCTCATCTTGGAGTAGTAGGCATCTCTCTGTGACAAGAGACAATAGAATTATGTTGATGTCATCAGTTTGCTGAATGTAATCCTTGCTTGAAAGATAACATGAAACTGGAGCAACTTTTCCAGGATGCAGAAGCCTGGGGAGTGTATATGGAGACACTGAGCTGCCCACACATGTGTTGCCTCTCTCAGCCTTGCTAGTTTAATCCAAAAGGAAAGGCAGGTGCAAGTATGCTTGGAATCAGCTTGGTTGCAGGAGATGCTGGACCAAAGATCA
Organism: Alligator sinensis; assembly: GCF_000455745.1. Classification (NCBI taxonomy): domain Eukaryota; kingdom Metazoa; phylum Chordata; order Crocodylia; family Alligatoridae; genus Alligator; species Alligator sinensis. Next base: position 162,665 of record NW_005843009.1, read on the forward strand.
TCCATTTGTCCATCTATCGGGGCTCCATTATTAGCCAGGGTTAAAGAGCCCAGTCTACCCTATCTAAGATTACCATATTTAAAAAAAGAGGACACCTGTGAGGAAGGGGGGAAGGGGTATATGATTGTGGGGTGGGGCAGTGATATGACCCATACCCCTCGCAGCCCTGCTAGTGCCCCGCATTCTCCACCAGCATCCCTCTACCCCCCCAGCCCTGCCGGTGTCCTGCACTCCCGACCCACAGCCCCCTGCTCCCTCCCTGCCCCCCTCCCAGCCCTGCTGGTGCCCCATACTTCTGACCCGCAGCTCCTGCTCCCTCCCAGCTCTGCTGCCCCAGCAGCTTGCGCGCGCGCACACACACACACACACCCCTGCCATTAGCTGCTGGGACCCAAGTGCAGAGCTTGTGATCCCCTGACAGCCAGTCAGATTCCCCCGCTGCCTACAGCCCCAAGCAAAAGCAGAGGCAAAACAAAAACCTGGACATCTGCTTGCATTTTAAAAACCCACCTGGACAGAGGACAAGTCTGGGAAAACCCGGACATACGGTAACCCTAGTAGTATCAGACTTGACTGATTTAGGTTAAATCAGTTTACTGAACTGTCCCAGTCCCCCTCCAGATTCAAGTTAACTCACAGTCCCCCAGCATCCCAGGATGCATTGCACCTCCCTCGCAAACCCCCCGCCCCGCTATCACAGGCTGGGCAGGCTAGCTTGGGCCCAAGCTGACTGCTCCAGCTGAGCAGGGAGGTGTGCTTTAGCACCCCATTGGCTTCTGGCCTGAGCCACAACAGGCATGTGGCTGCATTTCCATAATCAAAAGTGAATGACTATTCACTTGCTAATTGGCAATGAGCCAGGTTTTCCATTTGCTGTGGAAAAATGTAGATTTCCTCCTTTAAAGGAGAGAAACATGGGAAACAGTGGGTTTCCCCTGGCAGACTAGCAGAGTTCCAGCCTGCAAGGGGCTGCTTGGGGCTGGGGGCAGCTGGATGCAGAGGGTGCCATATGCAAGTGCTTGTGTACACATGCACGTGGCAGGCAGGCAGCATGGCGGAGAGTAGTTCCTATAGCTCCCTTCAGGTAAGTCTACGGGGGCAGGGGGAGCACAGGTGATGCAGTGGCAGGGCATGTGCCCCTCACCCTCTCCATTTCATCACCTATGCCCTCCTGCATCCCCATGCATCACCTGTATACACACCCACCCCCTTCCTTATACCCTGGGGGTGGGGGGTAGTGGGTAAGGAGTAAGGGGCACTATCAAGGCTGTGGTGGCTGTGAGTTGGGAATGAGGGGCACTGGCAGGGCCAGAGGGCTGTGAGTTCAGTGTGAAAGGCACCAGCAGGCCCAGAGGGCTGGGGGTCAGGAGTGAGGGACACTAGCAGGTCTGGGGGGGGGGGCGGGGGGGTGGGGTTGGGGGTGAGGGGTAATG
>NW_005843009.1:164529-181896 GCF_000455745.1 Alligator sinensis
GGGGGGGTGGGGGGGGTGGAAGGCAGCTGCTGTTCCCTCCGCCGTGCCATCTGCTCCCTGCAACCTCTGCTTCACCCTGCTCCCATGCCACTTACCTTTGAGTTGCAGCTCTGACCCAGGGCAGGGAGTACACAGTATGTGCTGACTCCGGCTTCAGCCTGGCCATGCGTGGTGGAGGCAGCTCTGGTCCTGGCTTCAGGGTCAGAGCTGGGGCCAGAGCTGCTACAACAGCTGGTGTGTGACTGAACTGTGGCTGGAGGCAAGACATGCTCTTTTCTCCCAGCCCCAGGCCAGCTGGAGCTGCAGCTGCAGTAGGAAGGTAAGCATTGGGGAAGGCAGGCAGCAGTGGGGGCTAAGGAGCAGGGATAGACAGCAGGAGGAGGCAGCTCAGAGGGCAGGCAGCAGGTGGAGCAGGTGGGACGTGAGGCAAATGGTAGCAGGGCAGGTGTTGGGGCATGCAGGCACTGTGGGGAGGGGCAGGCATTGGGGGATAGAGGTATTGTGGGGCAGATGGAAGAGGGGCAAGGGGCAGAGGCAAGGTGCAGGAGCTGCAGGGGAGGTAGGCAGCAGGGAGGCAAGTGAAGGGGCAGCAGGAAGCAAGGGGCAGGCCGCTTGGCTCCTCTGCTACCTGGCCCTGCCAACCAGCTCCCCTGACACTACTTAACCTGTTGCAGTGGTGGGGGGGATGAATGTAAGATGATCTCTAAAAATTAGGTTCTAGACTCAGAAACTTATAACAAATTAATTTTTTTTCCATGTCTAGAATCTAATTATTGGGGGGTCATCTTAAATTTGAAATTTCCCCAGATTCAGGTAAATACAGTACTTCTATGTGCAACTTTGTCAAGAATATCCCTTGAAAACTGTCCAGATTTGCTGACTGTGAAAGTGCTGTTTTTCCACTCAAAACACCTCTTTTGTTGAAGCTGGGTCACTGGGCATCCATGAATTCAGGAATTATGAGGCAAGGAGGAGGACAATCATTCTTCAGAAAGGATGTTAATAAATTGGAAGGTCCTCAGAAAAGAGTAATGAGGAGAAGTCTATGATTAAAAGTCTTGAAAGATGACTTAATAGACAGATACTTATAAATCCAGTAGTTGAGGCTTAATTGCATCTGAGGCAACGCACAAGAACAGAACACTAGGTACTGAAGAGCCATTCACTTTCATTTACTGTGCCTTTGCTGAAGCAAGAAAAATATCCTGGAGAAAGAAACAGAGATTCAGGATAAGGAACGTGGATGAACTTCTGTCTGAAAGGGAGTTCATATTGATGTTTCCTTACATCATGCCTTATTAGATGATGCCTTGCTACTCATGCCAATATTCCACATTAGGGGTTGATTAAAGCAGTGTAAATTTTTGATACCTGGGGCACACTTTTTTCCTGGATTAAAATTAGCAGCACACTTCACACTTACATCCAAAATGGGGGGTGTGTGTGTGCACGTGTGTGTGTGTGTGTGTAGGGTCCTGGATATGACTGAAAACTGCACCCGACTGGGATTTGGGGTCACTGTGGTAGGACTGCTTGTGGTGGAGCTGCCCCTAGAAAGTGCTGCCAGGGAGGGGTGAGTCTGGGGCACCCCAAGACCCCAACCCCCATTAGAAGGAGCTAGAAGGGGCTAGAAAAGGTGCCCTAAACATTGTCTGCTTCATTTAAATCCTGGTCAGCATTCCATGGTTAATAGGGATCCCCTATAGCAATTGAAATTTAGACAAAAAGACAAAAAACGACTATGTTAACATCACTCATCATCGGTACTTGGAAATGTGTGCATGCTAATGGACAGAGGATCTGCTAATCGAAAGAAGATAGACCAGCGAGAAGAACAGCTCTAGCTGGTAGAGAACTAGCCAGATTCAACATTCAGATAGCAGCCCTGAGTGAAACGCATTTAGCTGAAGAAGGACAACTCACTGAAAAAGGAGCTGGCTACACCTTCTTCTGGAGAGGCCACAATTAAGAAGAGCAGCATGAAGCTGGTGTTGGGTTTGCCATGAAAACACAGCTAGTCAGCAAGCTTACAAATCTCTCAAAGGGAATGAATGACAAACTCATGCAAATTAGACTCCCACTGTCTGGGTAAAGTTGTGCAAATATCATCAGTGCCTATGCACTCACCATGACCAACACAGATGTGATTAAAGACAAATTTTATGAAGAACTGGAGTCTCTTATTGCAGAAGTGCTGAAGACAGACAAGTTCATCATCCTTGGTGATCTTAATGCTAGAGTTGGTGCAGATGGCCAGGCATCATTGGAAAAAATGGCCTTTAGAATACAACAGCAATGGGCTCCTCCTGCTGGAGAAATGCACCAGACACAACCTCCTTAGCACCAGGGATCCTGGTTTTCTCTGATAAAAAAAATCCCAAATTTTCTGATTTAAAAAAATAACCAAAATCCACATTTTCTGCGACTAAATAGAGACACCACTAATAAATAAAGAAACATTAATAAAAATTATATATATATATTCACAGAAAAAAATTGTTCAGATTAAAATGTACCACCACTATATCTATCTATCTATCTATTTATATATAATGTCCATATAATGTGTGTGTGTGTGGTGGTTCATTTTAATCTCAACCATTTTAAACTGAACCAATTTTCATATATATATATATAAATATGTGTGTGTGTGTATATATATGTGGGTGTGTGTGTATTAGTGGTGTTTCATTTTAATCACAAAAAAATGTGGATTTTGGAGGGGATTTTCACTCAGAAAATTTAGGATTTTTTTTTATCAGAGAAAACCAGGATCTCTGCTTATCACTAGCACAGACTTCCACTTGCCAAACTGCAACAAGACGTCTTAGATTCACCTGCACTCCAAATGGTGGCATCTCATTGATTAGATCATCATCAGGAGAAGAGACAGACAGGATGTCAGCGTGACAAAGGCCAGGAGAAGTGCAGAATCCTGGACTGACCACAGGCTCATAGTTGCCCAGTTGACTATCTGGATACATTCTAGTAGATGATCACAAGGCAAAAAAGCACCCAAAAAGCTCAATGTCTCCAAATTGAAACAGGAGAACGTGAAACAGGCATTAGTAAAAAGTTATGTAAACTCCAGTAACAATGAGGAAAACTGGGCATCTTTCAGAGACTCTGTGTACCTGGCCACATCCAACACCCTCAGTCTTACCACATGTGAATATCAAGATTGGTTTGATGAAAAGGATACTGACATAGGGAGACTACTGAACAAGACATATCAGCTTCATAAAGCCTGGTTAGAAGATAGCACTTCAACATCTAAGAAGGCAACCTTCAACAACATCAAGAGGATTGTCCAACACAAACTCAGAGAGGTGCAAACTCATGGCTGAGCAACAAGGTAGATGAGATCCAGCCCTATGAAGACAGGAATGCTACAAAGAACTTCTATGATGCTCTGAGGAAAATCTACAGGCCACGGTCATCAGGAATATCTCCAATACCGTGCACTGGTAGCACCACACTGTTCACTGACAAAGGAAAGATACTGCAAAGATGGGCAGAACACTTCAACAACATCCTCAATCAACAATCGTCAATTAGTGAGGAGGAAACTGGTCAACTGCACCAGGTAAACGTTAACATATCTCTTGTTGCTCCTCCAACACTGAGACAGTGAAAGCAATTAACCTGCTGTCAAACAGTAAAGCACATGGAGCAGATGCTATACCAACAGAGGCCTACAAGGCTGGAGGCTTGCACGTGGCTCTGAAACTTACTGAACTCCTCCAGTCAATATGGACTCAAGGAACTATACCCCAGGAGTACCAGGATACATCCATTGCCCACTTGTACAAGTGGAAAGGCAATAGACAACACTGAGACAACCACTGGGGTATCTCCTTGCTCTCCAAAATTGCCAGCAAAATCCTCATCAGAATTCTGGTGAATCAGCTTGTGCAACTTATTGGACAAGGGTTCCTGCCTGCGAGTCAGTGTGGCTTTAGGAAAGGATACGGGACCATAGACATGGTGTTTGCAGCTCGTCAACTTCAGGAGAAGTGCCAGAAACAGAACTCCAACCTGTACATGACTTTCATTGACCTGACAAAAGCCTTTGATGCAGCCAGTTGGGAGGGCCTTTGGAAGGTCATGGCAAAATTTGGTTGCACAGAGAAATTCATTGCAATCGTTTGGCAATTCCATGATGGCATGCTTGCTTGCATCGTGGATGATGGTGAGTTATCTGAACCATTACCAGCCACCAATGGAGTCAAGCAGGGCTGTGTGTTGGCCCCCGTCCTCTTCAGTATGAGGTTTTCTGCCATGCTTACAGATGCCTTTCATGACTGTGACACGGGGGTTGACATCAGATACCGAACTGATGACAAGATCTTCAATTTGTGGAGACTACAGGGAAAGGTGAAGTTACAGGAAGTGATTGTTTGTGATCTTTTGTTTGCTGATGACTGTTCCCTGAATGCCAAATCTGAGCCTGGCATGCAGCAGAGTATGAACCATTTCTTTTCAGTTTGTGACAACTTTGGTCTCACGATCAACATTAAGAAGACAGAAGTGATGCCCCAGCCTGCACCAGGAAAACCTTATGTAGAGCTATCATCACAGTGAATGGCCAAACCCTCCAGGCAGTGCACAAGTTCACCTATCTCGGCAGTACACCGCTACATGCAGTTCACATCAATGCCAGAATTGCCAAAGCAAGCATGGCCTTTGGCAGAGTGCATGCAAATGTGTGGGAATGCAGAAGCATCAGTCAACAAAAAAACCTGAAAGCCTACAAAGCTGCTGTGTTGCCAATCCTGATGTACGCATGCAAAACCTGGATGATGTAAGGATGCTATGCTGTGAAGCTGAGTCACTTTTACATGGGTGTCTGAGGAGACTGATGAGAATAAGATGGCAAGACAAGTCCCAGACACTGAGGTTCTCACTCGGGCAGGCATTCCAAGCATCCACGCTCTGTTGATGAAATCACAGATGAGACGAGCAGGCCATGTCACCAGGATGGCAGATGTGTTACTGCCCATGAAGATCTTCTACTGTGAGCTAAAGGATGGAAAGCACTATCAGGGAGGCCAGAAGAAACATTTCAAGGACTCCTTCAAGTCTTCCATTTCAACATTGACTCCTTCAAGTCAAACATTTCAACATTGACCTGGAGTCTTGGGAAGATCTTGCTCATGATCGTTCCACCTGGTGAAGCTTCACCCATGCTGGAACTACAGCTGTGAATAGAGGAGAACTTCTGAGGCCGAGCAGAAAAGCAAACAGCGTAAATTTTGCAACAGCAGCATATCTGCTTTGATCAAGCAACTCAACGTAGCTTCTCTTGCTCAGTGTGGCACAGACAGTTCATAGCACAAATTGGCCTGAGCAGCCACTCACATGCTCACAGAAACCAAACCAATAATGATGTCATGCTCATCTTCAGATTCAAAGGATGAACCACAACGTATGTGTATATATATTTTTTCAAAACATAACATATTCCATTCCCCTGCCAGAGGAAATCATATCAGTGATAAGATGTACTGTTAAAAATGACACCTAATACATCTTTCTTTGAGCAACAGATTAGTTCGATACCAGTGGTTCTCAAACTTTTTAGCCTCAAGGTTTCCCTCCACAACTTTTCTGAATTTTGCAGCACCCCAGTTAAAAACATCACTGAGACAGATCTAAATTCAGAAAAACTATGGGGATGGGAGGAGGGCTTGAGGTTAAAAAAGTTGAGAATCACTGATCCTGCCATGCCCTGCTCTTGCCACTGACTGCTCCCACTGCCCTGACCCCTAGTCTGTACCGCAGGGGACAGGGGCAGCCCGTGCTGCTGGGAATGCTTCTGCAGTCTCTTACATGCTGAAGATCATCCCTATGGCCCCTCCTGCCAGCCCTGGGAATGTGGGAGGAGGAATGAGCTGAGCTGCAAAGCATGCCTGTTTGTGCATCCGCCTGCCCACTCGTGCAGAGTGCATTTCTGGGAGCCGGGGGGAGGGACTGGTACAAGGGCTGTCTGGGGGTGGGGAAGGCAGCAGCAGTGGCAGTCCCCAAAGCAGCAGCTGCAGATGCCACTGGAGTAGTTGGGGCAGGCACAAGGTGCCAAATATGGGGGGAGAGCATCTACTTCCCCACACAGGGGGTCTTATGGCACACTTGTAGTGCTCTTGTGGTACACCTTTTGGGGAATTACTGGATCGTACACTAAAAGCCACTTCCAAACCATGTGAGGATTGGTACACCCTTTTGGTTGCCGTTAGAGGTAAACAATCCACCAGAGCTGAGACCAGCATTTGAAACTGCGCCCCAGTGGGAGAAAAGATGTATTAGCAGATACTGAGAAAAAGCATGTCTTTGGATAGACAAAAGGACACAGTAGACTGCCTCTTTTGTGTCTTTCTTTGGATCCTGCCACCCCTAGGAAAGCATTAAAAATGGTGTCATATAATTCAATCCACAAAAATGGACAAGTTCCTATATCTTTCCCAACCAGGGACAGAAATCAAGCACTGAAATGGAGTCACTCAGAAGGAAAGGCAAGACTATAACCCTGACTGGTGACTGCACAATAAGGAACCTGCTCTCAGGCCTCCAACCAGATGTAGAAAACAGGTAGATGCGAAGACTTCCAGTTGACAGGGTAAATTATGGGAAACGGTGTATCATTGGGGAATCTCTCTGGATATACTCTTTGTGGATGTAAACTCCAGTGAAGAAGAGTATGATGCTATTATGGATCATGTAACAGACTGGAATATTGGAATACGTTAGGGACCTTCTGAGTCCAGTAAATCAAGAAAAAAAAGACTGATTCCATAGATAAGGCATTGGGTTGAGGAAAGGGCACTGGTGCCCTCTGTGATGAGAGAAGTCTGTTAGATTTTGGTGGTATTCAGTGGAATTGGTACCAGTCTTTGGGGCACCAAATAGAAAGGGTTTATAAGGAAAGCTTTAAATTAGGTAGAAAGGAGTAAGCAAGGGCTGTTGAATTAAATAACCTGATATGGTCTCCCAAGATGCAATGCCAGGTGGCCGCAAGGATGTTGCAGATTACATCATAGAGTTTCCCTCATCCCTGCTCTGAGTTGCAGGGTTGACCTGGCTGCCTTGTCTCTATACAGTTGTGTGATGAGAAGACATTTTTGTTTTCTTCCTTATGAAGTGTGAACAGAAACTAAAGTAGAAACAATTCCCTCCAATGTCTGAGTCCACTGCACAGAGATGAGTGGCTATATTAGTACTGGGGTATTTAGCTCTGAGCTTGGACTCCATTCAGTGGAGATCAGAGGATGACAGTGGCTGATCTGCCTTGGAAACCAGCCAGAACTTTGTGTCCTGCCAACAGTTACCTGGGATGTACAGGCACAGATGAGAATTCTTCTCCAGCATCAAAAGGTTACGAGGCAGCAAGAGGATAAGCACTGGGGAATGGCACTTAAACAAAGGCAAAGGGAACACTCACTCCTTTGTGCTCATATTTAAAAAGACACTTGTGCTCCCGGAGAGCTCATTTCACTCTGGAGGGGGTAGAGATCATTTTGGGGAGCTAAATGATGTCTAAGACAAGGAGATACAAGTCTCTTAATTTGGACTTTTTGTTTTAACTTAATTGTCCTCCATATTCAGACAGTAACAAGCTTATTTTCATTGCTAATATATACTTGCACTGTACCAGAACTTTGCATGGTGATGTAACGAGATTTATTAGTATCAACATAGTTTATATGGCAGTTGTGCCTGGAGGCCCCAACCAGGCTGAGCCCCATTATGTTGGACACTGTATGAACACAGAATCAGTATAGACGAAACTGTCTTGTCTACACCTCAAATCATTTTGGGTGCCTATACACGAGTGTGGAGGCTGCTCTGTTGTGCTCGTCAAAGCAGATTTGATTAATCGCTCCAGCCAGCCTCCACATTCCAGCCAGCCTCCCTATTTCACGTATCAGCATCCCTGAGCTTCAAAATGGTGGTGGGGACACTTTATCTAAAGTTTGTTGAACAAGCTTTAAATAAAGTGGCTCTGCCACCATTTTGAAAACGCTCCAGGCACTTTAATTAGAGTGGCTCTTGGAGCCTCTCTAGTTAAAGAGCTCCCCCTCCCCCTGCCCCAGAGCACATGTATAGCCCTTTGATTGCATTTTTGGCCCTTTCCTTGTAGTATGGTGAGGGGCAACAGTATAGGACCTCTGATACAAGTTCTTCAGACAGGTAAGAGGAATTGGACATTGCGCTGAATTAAGCATCCTTCCTGTATTATCATTTTAACCTATTTTTATGGTTTTCATTCTTCTCAACACTATACCCAACTTTTTGGGTTGATGGAGAAAGCTGTAAAGGTAAATTCAATGGGGAGTATTGCATGTATGAGAGCAGGGCAAGGCCTGTGGTCTGTTTTAAGCAGTACCTGGGCGGCTACAGTCACACAGGAAGCAGCCCTGCCAGGAAGCCGTGCATGCTGGCCAGGGCCAGGACTGGGGTCCGGGCCAGCAGATGTGGGCAGGGGCACATTGTGGGCTGCCCCAAGTGGGGCTCAGCCCCCTGCGGAGTGCTGTGGGGCAGCTGTGGGCTGGATCAAATTAATTGGCAGGCGCCCCCCATGGGCTGGATCCAGTCAGTTGGTGGGCTGGCTCTGGCCTGTGGGCCATATTTTGCTGACCCCTGGTCTAGTCAGAGTAGCAAGTTTAGTGTTTCAGACTGACAGGAATCCATTAGAGCGAGGAATTGATCTACAGACACAGCAGCACAAAGGGATATGGTAACTTTCCAGACAGTAGATGTTTGTATATGGAGAGCTCTAGTGATGGAGGTATAGTGAGAAGAAACATTACCATCTAGCAGATATTTGCATAAAAACTGAGGAATCCCAAAAGAAACATGATTTACCACTACCTCTAGAACAAGATGCAGGAACAGACGAGGGACTGCCCCATGGGTTGTAGGACAACCTCTCTCTTCCCCTTTTGTCTTGGCTTATCTATATCTATCAACTTATTTTATTCTGGTCATCTATGGACATGTGTCACCGATTGGTTTGAATGTTACTTAAACATGAAACAGCCATACATACAACCCTACTCAGCTAGTTTACAGTTGCCTGGAAAAATCCAAGTACTACCATGTTTTCTCACACACAACACCCCCCCCCCCCTTGCCAAATAAAACGTGCACCTTATTTTTAGAAGGAAAAAATGTAGAAAAGACTGAGTATAACAGCATGTCCGAGAAGTGCGGCACCAGGACGTTCCTGCTGCCAGCTGTCTCATCCAGACTGTTTTCCTCTGTGCTTCCTGGACAGTCTGCGTTCCCAAAAGGACCTACTCTTCGTCACACAAGGTTAGGCGCCCAGACCCTTCCAAGGGCAGTAGGAAGACTGCTAGTTTATTACTGTAAGTAGTTCATTATATAAGTTCCCGTAAATAAAGTATTTCCACATCAGTAACCTCATCAAGATACCTCTCTTGCTGACAGGCAAAAACTAGTGTTCAGCCAACAGGACTTTGTCATCTTGATAACTGCAAGGCATTCACTGTCTCAAGGCTTGCTGCTTTTGCAGCAAAGAAAATGGCTTTCTCGCTTAAAACACTCACCCCAATCTTAGGCGCTGATTTATGGGGAAAAGGTATATATTATATAGGAGAAAATTTGGAATTTTGAACCATTTCACTGTGAATCAGTTTAATGTTACATGTGGACACCAAGCGTACCATGACACAGGTCTGGTCAGTCCTCCAGGCATCCCATACTAGATCATGCCCCACTCCCCAGGGGCTACAGCTGCCTCCTCTGGTACACAGCCAGAACTCTACTGCCCATTTTTAAAACTTGTTTGTCACTTTTTAATCAATAAGTTCCCTTACATTGCTTGTTCAGTAAAATCAGTCTTTCTAACAACCAGCAGTGTCCGCACTCCTTACTAGATTGTACTCCTTCATGATACCCCACCAAGCATGGGTCTAAACACTTCCCTCCCCTCTCTTTCCTCAGGGAACCACACTGTAGACGGCAGTTAATTGCATGCTACCTGAAGTGTATTGAACTCTCCCAGCCAAAAGTCATGCACCCTGCCCCCTCCCCCAGGCATGGGTGCAAGTACTCCCCACTGACTGCTTGCCCACTGGGAGCCATGCTGGGCTGAGTGCTGAGTCCCACCCCATGGTGCTGAAGCTACAGCACTTCTCACATAATTATGAACTACTTTCCAATCAGTGAAATTTTGGAATGGTTCAACTGTTACATGCATCCATGCCTTGAATAGCCATGTTTGGTCATCTACAGGGTAATTCTTTCCTGAACACATAAGTATCCAGAAAAAAATACAATGCTATCCCAGGTTGTCCAACCCCATGCCTGGTGTTCTAGGTGGTTAACCAGTGTTATCTAGAACACTACTATTATTGCTCTGCTTTCTGACTTTAGCATGGTACTTGCATGTGCATCTTGAAGTTACACAAGCTTTTGTTTTCTGCCAAAATGCATTGCAACATCATTTCTAATTTGTTTCCCACTTTTGCTCAAACTCTTTTGGAGCTGTTGTATTTTAAACATCTCATTCCCATGGCAACATTTTTTCTATTTTCCTACAGGTGCAGTCATCAATCTCAAATCTTAATTTGTTCTTTCCTGTGCTTTCACTCATATTTTTGAGATCCCTGCACACATTTTCTGCAGTATACAAACCTCCTCCATCTTTGTGAAGTTACTTCAAATGCTGCCTAGCTTCATCCATATAATTCATTAAGATATTAAATAAAATGAGACCCACTGATATAGCCCTCTACAAGCTGAATGCAGTACAGTTGGCATCCAATCCATTACTCTCCAGATTACAGTCCATTACTGCAATATCCATGCTCACTGCTCAAATCCATGCCAGTTTTAAGTCAACTTCACAAAAAAATGCCAAGAAACACTGTATAAAATTTACTAAAGTGCAAGATGCAAGCCATTACTCTTCTGTGGCCCATTAACTTTGCAATCCCATTAAAAATAGCTAGCAAAATTGCCTTACATAATTTGTTCACTATAAGCTTTGCTGCCTAATGCTCAGGGTTCAATTATCCGGAAGGTGGCCGTTGATAATATCTGTCCTGTTTAATTTAGATTCACTGGGCAGTGGTAGTTTTTTATTCCCATTCTTTGTGCTCCTCCCCAGATCATCATGATTTTTGGGGAAAAAAAATTCCAGTGATTAGGTTAGATCATTCTCTAATTCTGTTACAAGCCTATTACAGATCTATTGCTCTGATCTGTTAACTGTACTGAGCTTCTCTCTATTTTTGTCAACAGCTTCAAGAACAAGCACTTCCCACGATCCTGATTGTCCAGTTTCTGATATAAAATATTTGACAAAACTTAAGTGATTCATGTCTTTTAGAATCATTGTTGGTTTAATATCCCTTCTCACAGAGTAATGGTCTGCTTTGTTTCTAAAACCAGCTGTTTAAACAACGTTTTATTCTTCTTTATCTTTTACTTTATCTTTTACATGCCTCCTCCCCAACATGCACACTTTTTTGATGCTGCAAACTCTGTGTCTTTCTTAGGAATGTGCCATTTGTCATGGTCACTATTTATCTTTTCTTGTCACATCTTTATTTGAGGAACAACTGAGCCATCTTCTATTGAAGGGCTGAAGTGCTTACCTGAAAGCAGCAGCTGGATGTTGAGCTGTGGCTGTAATAGAGACTTCCCTGGCTCAATGGAACACTAAAGCTCATGTGAAATGACAGTGCACTCCCAACTCAGCCACAAAACTGAGAATGACTTATCAGCCAGGAGTCATTTTGGTATTTCCTAGTCATTAGGTAGAAAGTAGAATATAGTGCAGCTGCTGGAATGGGTGAGACTCAGTGCAGAGAGCTTCCATCTCAGAATTAACAGAAGAAATGCTTGTTACATGGGAGAATGGCCAGATGAAAAACATTCACAGCTAGCTTGCAGTGCACTCTCAAAGAAGCTGACATTCACCTTCTTGTCCCCTTGCTGTCATCTGGGTAAACCTGACAGGGAAGGAGAATCCAAACTCAGCTGCAAGTGCTAAACATGCATACCAGCAACAGCAACGTCTGCTTTCAGACCCTTAGAAATCAATTTAATTCTTTGCCTTTATTTTGTGCCTTGTAAGGTGTCAGGCAACCCTGTTGGCACATGGGGAGATACAGAACTGGGGAATACAGAAGGGGGTGGGGAAGAGCTGAAGAAACTCCAGGCATCCATAGCTGCTCCCTCACCTCTCAAAATAAATAAAAAGAAGGGGTGGGGGAGTCCCATGGATTACTGGAAAAGACAATTGTTTGCTGGCAAGGTGTGATGCCAATGGGGTAATGCCTTTTTCTTGAGCTATGTGCTCTCCTTGATCCTTCTGGTATGCTAAAATTTAAGTCCTTAAAGCAGAATTCCTCTGAAGACAGTGACAGAAATTGGATATGTATTAGAGAAGCTGAAGCAAAAGTTTTAAGTATTGCCATGCAGGTGCAAACAAGCCTGCAAACAAGCCTGTTAAAAAAACTAAATCAGCAATCCCTTCAACATAGCACAATCATATTGTTTTGAGATACACTCAAGAGATGAAAGAAAGAACTTTATGTGACAATAGGGGCTGTGAGGAAAGAACAATCTCTCTTTTTTCTGTAGTAAGGTAACACTGGTATAGCTTGTCCTGCCAATAATGTCTTTCTGAATTGCATTAAAATAGTTTGGATAGAGCCATTAAGCAGGAGGGTGGGTAGGGTTGTATGTGAGAATTTGGTTTAACCTAGAATATGAAAACTGTTCATTATTGTCTAGGTTCTGCCTGGCTGAAGTCCTTCCCAGAAAGCTGCTGGGTTTCACAACTCTTCAATCAAATCACTTTAGGCCATAGAACAATTATAAGCATTTGTGGACTGTCTATTAATGACAACCTTGCTATGAGCCCCATTCAGCAAGTATATAGTGCCTTTAACAGTCAGTGTTTTCAGAGGATGCTCAGCAATGCATAAACTAGACTGCGTGTTCATCATTTCAAGGACTAGCAATGGCATTATGAAAGGAGGGGTAAAAAAGAGAAAACCTCATGGGACAGATCTTCAGCTGATGCAAGATGTCTTAGTTTCACAAAAATAAATGGGCTGATGATAATTTACACTGGATGAGGATCTACCGTAATGTCTTTAAAAAAAAAATCCATGCCTCCTGATCTGCTCCAAACACTGAAGTGCTTTAATCAAACCAAACATACATAATTGTATTATAATAGAGGGGTGAAGTACCCTAGCTGTGTTTCCATACTGTGTTTAAATTGAATGTTCCATATCATATTTGAATTGCTGCTAAGTTTAACTTTAGTTGTGAATTTTCTGGGATTTTGGTTTTGGAATAATTGCAATCTATTTGTAAAGTAATTTAACCTAAATTATTGGTAGTCTCAGTCATAACTGAAAATAGCATAGCACTTTTTTTGTTTGAGAGTATATCTTTTCCTAAATGTATCATAATATTATGATTGTAAATAAGATTTTAAAATATCTTAATTAAAGAGAGGGTATGGCAGTAGCACCCTTCCATTACAGAACAAATGGAAAAAGGGCAATGGATATAAATTGGAAGTTAATAAATAAAGTTAAATGCTAAGACTAGTTACAAAGCTCTGTAATACATGTATGTAATATATAAAGCCAAGGATAATAAGGAAAAGGTTCAAAAGTTAAAAAAGAACTGGGGTATCATATCCTGGAAAAGGTACATATTAGCTGGAGATGGAAAAATTGTCAATAATTATACAAAAAGGCAGAAAACTTCAATAAATATTAATATACAGGTTTTTTTTAAGAAACTGGGTAATGTATTTATATAATATAAAATGTAACAAATTGGCTATGGATAAATTTAGATGATTGGAAATTAAAAGATTTCTAACTAGGGAGAAATTAAGACAATAGTCAGTTACCTGAAATGTTTCCAATGTGAGAAGCATGGGAAATAAGCAAGAAGAATTGGAGGTACTGTGATTTAATTGAGATACTGGAGATGTGGTGGGATTATTCACATGACTGGAGTATTGTCATGGACAGGTAGAACTTGTTCAGGAAGGAAAGGGGGGAAGCGCCCGCATGCCCTTTTGGCGGGGTGGGGGGTGGAGAATCACTAGCGCACAGTGCAGGATTGAGTAGAGAGCACCTGCATGCCTGGTGCAGCCGGGGGCATGGTGTGGCCCTGCAGCATGCTCCTGTTGGTGCAGGCCCTGCCATTAAGAAGTTGGCCAGTCCTGGCTTACACTAAAGGAATCTAAATATCGATATGGGGTCTTACCTCAAGTGGTCAGGAACAGGTTTGTGAAGTCCAGATAGAAGTGAGGGCACACCCTATTTCCAAAACTATTCCAACTGAACAGGAAGACAATCTGGTCTATGGATACTGGTTTATATTATCAGGGAGAAAAATGAGTTTCAAGGGTGGCTGGAATGTGTTTTATTAGAGTGATGAAAATGCAGGAAATAAGCAGGCAGTTGGATTTGGGGTCATGGTGGTGGGACTGCTCGTGGCAGAGCAGCCCCTAGAAAGTGCCACCAGGGCCAAACCCCAGGGAAGGGCAAGTTTGAGGCACCCTAAAACCACAGCCTCCACTGTCTTGTGGGATACCCCTTGGTGGGGAAAGGCCCCCAAAAGAAGCAAAGGCAGGACCAAATGGTCCAGGCAAGGGGCCAAGAAAGAGCAGCCCCAGAGGGCTCAGAGGTCCAGCTAGGGGCCAGAAAAGACCAGGACCAGGAGGGCTCAGAGTGGGGCCTAAAGAGAGAGTGGCACCAGAAGGGTCCTGAGTCCCAGGCAAGGACTGAGGAAGTCCAGCGGCCCATTGAGGGACCAGGAATAGTGAGGCCCAGTGAGGGGCTGGGAATAGTGGAGTGAAACCAGAAGTGCTCACTGGCCCAGCGAGGGGCCAGGAATAGAGAGAGGCCCAGAAAGGGGCCACATGAGAGACCAAGGGATCTGGCATCCCACAGAGGGGTCAAGAGTGGGACCAGGGGGCCTGACAGCCCAGAGAAGGGCTGACTGAGAGGCTGCGAGATCTGAGAACCCAGGAAGGGAACAAATGAGGGACCAAGGGATCCTCCAGCCTGGAGAGGCATTGAGCAAGGGACCGAGGGGTCTGGCAGCCTAGAGAGTGGCTTAGTGAGGGCCTGAAGGGCCTGGAGACTCAAGTGGGACTGTGGGAGAGACCAAGGGTCTGAGGGCCTGGAGGAGGGCTCTGTGAACACTCACAGAGCCCACCTCCAGGCCCTCAGACCCTTGGTCTCTCCCACAGTCCCACCTACACAGGCATGTGACAAAAAGAACATCCATGATGATGCCATCTGTGAGGCATGGGGCATGGTATATGGGAGGTATGGAGCCATGCAATTAGCCCATAAAGCAAAGGACCACAGGCACCAGGTGGTCATTAGCAGGGATCCTGGTTTTTCATGATAAAAAATTTGGTTTTTCATGATAAAAAACTGCAAATTCTCTGATAAAACCCCCCAAATGCATGATTAAAATTAAAGGTCCCCACAGCCCTGCTGGTGCCCCTCACTTCTGCCACCAGCAGGTCTGTGGGGGGCCTTTAATGGCAATCTGCTGCCCTGCTCCCTTCCCCGTGACCAGTGTGGGTGGGGACAGAGGAGCTGGATGGGGATCCCATAGCAGCTGCTCACTCTGTGCTGCCCTGGCGATGCACCTCCTGCACCCTGGGCTGCACTGAGGGAAACAGCACAGGTCTCTGCCACTCAAAGCAGCGGCAGGCACAGGAGGCACATTGCCAGGGCAGCGGGGGACCAAGGAGATCCTGGTGTGGCCCCGCTGTTCCTAGCCGTGCTAGGTCATGCCTGCATAGCTACATTGGCCCTGTTGGAGGGAATCAGAGTGGGAGCTTGAGCTCACTCTCTGATTCCGCACTCACTCACTCTCTGGAACTGCACCCCCTGCACAAATGTGGGGGTGCGGTTCCCCCTCGCCCCCTGACAGTGAACAACATGGAGTGCCCAGCCAGCTCCACATCTCCCTGCTCCCGGCCAGCACCTTCACATGCAGCTCCCTTTAAGGGCTGCTAGAGCCTCTTCAGTTTCGTGTGCCCCGGCCGGGCACTCCGGCCATGAGCAGGGAGATGTGGAGCCAGCTAGGCACTCCTTGTATTTCCCCAACACCTCCCTGTTCGTGGCTGGAGTACCGAGATGGGGGCATATGAAACCAAAGCGACTCTAGTAGCCCTTAAGGGAAGCCGCACTTGGTGGCACTGGGCAGGCACTCCATGTATTTCCCCAACACCTCCCCACTCCCTCAGCCCCCAGCCAGCTTCCAAACCAGCCCTGCCTCACAATCCCCCATCCCCCTGCAAGCCCCACTTACCAGTTAACAGGCTCCAGGAGGAAAATGAGCCTGACCTAAGCCTTGCAACTGACTAAAAACCTCAGGGCCCACCCTTCCCCCTCTCCCTCTCCCTCTGGGCAGGGTTTGGGCTTTCCCGCCATTTTTGCAAACATGTCTTGCAGGCTGGAACTCTACCAGCCTGCAGAGCTCTTTGCAAAAGCAGGAAATCCAAGGGTTTCCCTGCTAAAAGAGAAAATCCATGTTTTCTCTGATAAAACCAGGACATTCGTGGCTTTCTCAATTTTTCTGTGGGAAACAGAAAACCTGGATTCCTGGTCATTAGAACAAGACCAGGCCTGGGAAGCCCTGGGGCAGCCTCCCTTTTATAACCATAAAAGACATTAAAGCGTGGCAGGAGAGTGAAGGGGAGACTGTTTCTAGAGCAAGCAGAGCAAAAAGATAATTTTTTGGGCTTCCAAGTGCTTATGGCCATCCATAGGGATGCCACCTTGCTACAGTCCACTGCAATGGGGAAATGAACAAGCTGACCATCTATCAAAAGAAGCAGCTGTTTTGTGGTCTCTGTTGGCAGCTCTTCCAATAGTCTCATGGAATGGCACAGTCTGCCAATCAAGTAGAAGAAAAAAATTATTATTGGGAAAACCAGAAAGTGAATGGGCTTTTGTAATTCCCCAACCAATACAATACCTACTGATGAGCTGGACATGTGTCAGTGACAGTAATTTAAAAAGCAGTGGATGGTGGCTTTGTGAGTGCTATGCCAATAACATCAAGAAAGGTATGGCAATAACACCATGAAAGGTTGGGCTCAATTGTTTAAAAAATAATTAGTAAATGATAAAGTATTGTTCAGAGACACAGTGGGTGCATCTACACAAGATGCTTTACTGCTCAGTAGCATAGTTTACTGTGCAGTAAGCGTGTACATCTACATGTGCACACACTTACTGCACAGTAGGCCTGTGCGAGTCACAAGTGATCCGATCCGGCTTCGGATCCAGCCACTTTGGATGGCCACGATCCGATTCGGAGCTCCGGACAGGGGTTCCA
>NW_005843009.1:182197-183752 GCF_000455745.1 Alligator sinensis
GTTGTGGGGCCCTGCACCCCTAGGTGGTGACAGGCAAAACTTGTGCCAAGACTGTGTCTGTCTTGGGGCAGTTGATTGTCTGTATTGATTCTTTCCTGTCCTTAGCCTGGTTTTGTAGGTGCTAATTGATGCTCGTTAAGTTATGTCGTAGCCAGGTCCTGTGTATTGAGCTGGTCCCTGAGTCCCTGGTCCCTGAGTGAGTCATGATTGGTAACTGGGAACACAGCAGCATAGCAGCCAGGCCTACAGCAGTGTCTCCCCTCCCCTCCCTAAGACAGAGACAGTCAGTCCCACAGCACCCATGGGACGCGTTTTGCTTGTCCGCAGCTTGAGGGGCAGTTCCCCCCAAACCCCTGCACTGATCTTCTTGAAACTTGGCAGGCTTTGTGGCCTCAGTAAGAGCTACCACCCCTGCAGTTTTCACCCCACTATGTTGTAACACGTAGACGTGACATGAGTTTTGCTTTCACGAATTTGGGCTGAAGTTTCCCCCAAACCCCTGCACCAATCTTCTTGAAACTTGACAGGCTTTATGCTCTCTGCAGAGTCTACCATCTCTGAAAATGTCATCCAAATCAGACAAAAAACAACAGCATTATAGATATTTTATTGTTTCCCCATTATACCCTATGGCTGGATCTCCAAGGCGGCTCCGAGGCAGCTCCGAACTACTTTGGGAAGCCAAACAAGGCCAGCGCTTCGACCCAGATGCGCTGCTTTGGACCCTGGAGTGTCCAAAGCTTTTCCGTATCTGAAGCTCTGTCCAAAGCCTTGCACAGCCCTATTGCACAGTAAAATTTGCTACTCGTGAGTAAATTTGCTACCTGAAAATGCAAATAGCAAATTTATTCACAAGTACTCACTGCACAGTAATGCATGTATAGACACCAACCAGAAGCAGATTTGCTCCTAGTCAGCCCTGCCACTAGGGGGCCAACCCTGCCACTGGGGGGACAGGCTACAAGTAGATCTGGACAGGTTACAGAGGTGGGCGGATGAGAATAGGATAGGTTTCAATACGAACAAGTGCAAGGTGCTGCACCTGTGGGGGAAAGAACCAGCAGCATACCTACAGGCTGGGGAACTCCCTTCTTGTCAGCACAGAGGCAGAAAAGGATCTTGGAGTCATTACTGATTCCAAGATGAACATGGGCTGCCAATGTGGGGACGTGGTCAGGAAGGCTAACTGCACCTTGTTGTGCATCCACAGATGCATCACAAGCAGCTCCAGGGAGGTGATCCTTTCCCTCTATGCAGCATTGGTCAGGCCACAGTTGGATTGCTGCGTCCAGTTCTGGGCGTCGCACTTCACGAGGGATGTGACTAGAATTGAGAGGGTCCAGAGGAGGGCCACTTGCATGGTCAAGGGGCAGTGGGGCAGGCCCTACGAAGAGAGGCTAAAGGACCTGAACTTATTCAGCCTCCACAAGAGAAGGCTGAGAGGGGATCTGGTGGCCATCTATAAACTTGCCAAGGGGGACCAGCAGGCAATGGAAGAGTCCCTGTTCCCCCAAGCACTACTGGGAGTAACAAGGAATAATGGCCATAAGTTGAC
>NW_005843009.1:183950-197391 GCF_000455745.1 Alligator sinensis
AATCCAATTACACCCCCGGGGCCCGGGGGCTGGGAGCCTCTCCTGCTGCAGGGTGGGGCTGACTCTATGGTAGCCTCAGCCCCAGGTCCTTTAAAAGTCTGCAAATATTTTGAGCCCTGGAACACAATAGCAGGGAGCCTGGGGGGACTTTTGGTCTTTGCTGCTCCTGCACAGGCCATGGGCTATCTGTGCCAACCTGCCTGCCTCTGGTGCTGCTGCCTGGCACCATAGTGCTGTGTGGCTACCAGGCCTGTGCTGTTCAGCCCTACAGGCTTCTGCCAGGCCTGCCAGCACCTGGACCCAGCTGCAGCTAGCTCCTGGCCACCAGGACCAGCTCCAGCTGCCTGCAGCCAAACCTCAGCAGCCTGCCCAGAGCCTGCAGGTGCTGTGAGGCATTGCCTTGCTGCATGGCTTCTTGTCCCATGCTGTTCTCCTGTGCTGGGAGCTGCAGGCAGCTGCCCAAGCATGGCAGTACAGGGAAAGTCACATGGAGGCCTGGAGAGCCGATGTGGGAGCCCTGATGGCATCATTGCCAATGCTATATGCTGCCTCCCAGGTCCCCAGCTCATTGCAGGAGGAGACTGGTGATCTTGTGGTGCTGTGGGGCAAGGCAGAGGTGCAGCAGCCGTTTGCATGGGGCAGGCGCTCCAATGCCCATGTCTATGAGGGACTGTTAGGCAGGATGCAGGGGCATGGGCATGACCAGTCACCATAGCAGTGCCATATAAAGGTGAAGGCCTTGCAGGCACAGTGGGTCACCATCACCAACTACAATCATTGGTCAGGGAGTGCCCACAAGTCCATGCCCATTATATGGCAACTGGATGCCAACCTTCTGCCCCAGGACCCAGGCCACAGCTGTGCTGTGTACAGCAGCACAGGCAGCCTACCCAAGCCCCGACTCCAGCCTGGCACCCGCAGTGACTTGTTGCTGGGGGAGGGCCCCTCAGGGTGCCAGCAGCTCATCCCGCTGAGCTCCCTGCCTCCAGCCCCCACCAGCAGCTCAGGGAACTCAGGCCAGTGCCTGGCCCAACAGCTCCACAGACTCAGCCCCAGCCAGGAGGCGCAGCCAACCATGTAACCTCTGATGGCTAGAAAATGGAATTTAGAGGTTTGCTTTTGGAAACTGGCTTGTAGGTAAAGTAGATATGCATTAGAACAATGGCCCAGGGCAACAGCAGGGGTTAATTCATTTTTAAAAGCCTGTTTGTGCCTTCAAGGCCCACTTTGTGACACAGCAAGCGGGCACACAGCCTGGGAAATTGAAGACATGTTCCACAGTGTTCTATAACATGAGATAAAGTGGCATTAGGGCACAGTGCCCAATTGCAGAGCCATTGGGCTTTCTGGCTTTGGTAGATGGACCAAATTAGGAGAAACTGGAAAGGACCAAATTGGGATGTGCACATGTGATGGGTTTGTAAAACAAAGGAATATGCTGACGGGACAGAATGTGGACAGTATGACAACCACAGGGGGACTAATCAGCAATGCCCAAAGATGAAGAGTTATCACAGAGGTAAAAAGATACAAAAGGAGGGATTTCAGATCAGCAAAGGGTCTCCAAGAGGGGAATCCAAGGCCACCATGGACAGAAGGCGCACCACCAGCCCATCTCATGCACCCCACTGTGGGGGCTGTGGTGGGGGGCTCAGCCTCCAGCCTCTCGGCTGCTGACATCTGACATTCAAGAGAGAACATCAGAGCGAAGCTCACATACTTGCCAGATGTACCTTGACTCTGTGGACCCTGGGACTGGTAGATATAGAATTGTTTGCATTATTCTTATCTGCTATCACTGTATATCAATAAAATTTGCCTAGGCTCAAATGGAGAGGTCATGGTTGGTCTGAGTGTTTGGGTCCACCCAGAATAAGGTATCTGGGTCATAAATCCAATGCCAACAACCGCCAGCTGCCTGCCAGCAGCACCAGTTCCTCCTTGGGGGATGGACCCTGGCCAGACACCCCCATGTCACGCCCCACTACCCAATGAGTGTGCCAGGAGCTGCATGCCATTGCTGCCAGCTGGGACCAACTGGAACTATTGGGCATGCCATACCCACCCCCAACATAAGCCCTGCACTGGGGGGAGGGCCCTATCTCCCCAGAACCCAGGCCCAGCTCCCCCTCCCCGCCCAGCCTGGCTGTGCTCCCTTAGCCCCTGGGTTCTACAGAGACATGTAGCGTAGCCACAGGTAGCCCTCCAAGTGGTGGCAGAGGTTGCAGGGAAGCCTAGGTTTGCCCCTGCCCTGTTGAAGCTTAGGGTCCTGTGCCAGGTATGCAGGTTCACCTAGAGCCCCATGGCAATCAGAAGCAGCAGGGTGTAATGGTTGGGCACCTCTTGGTCCACACAAACACCTCCTTGTGCAGTGCCTGTGATACGTGCAACAGGGGCACACTCAAGGTTCAGAGCAGGCGCGGGAGGGAGCTGGTCCTGGGGTGCCTCCCCGGAGAGAATCCCTGCAGGGAGGGTGGGGGCCTGGGAAGTTCCTCATCCCATTTGGGTGGGAGCCCTGTGCCCCCTGAGCCCAGGTGCCATGGGCTTCATGGCAGAAACACGAGACTGGAAGGCCTGAAAGAGGAGAAGTTGGTGTCAGTGGGGTCAGCTGGGTGAAGGCCACCTGTCCCTGGGCTCTGGCCCTAGACACACCCACCCCACAACTTCCCACCCTAGGAGAGCACATACACAAACTACATTGTAAATAGTTTGCACAGGGAAGGGGGTGTTTTATTGTTGGTGGGTGGTGGAGGGGCTCTGTTGCTGAGGAGGAAGTGGGGAGGAGCGGGGTGTGTGTTGTGAGGCCAATTAAGTGTTTTTCTGAGGACTACCTTTAGTGAGCATGGTGCTGGGGGTGGGTGATGCATGTGGGTGGTGGGGCGGAAGCCCATTGCCAGCTGTCCAGGAAGACTACAATGCAGAGTGCAGGAGGAGGTGGCTGGCCATCACTTCTCTCACTCAGTGCCCTGGCTCCTGGTGGGCAGGTGTGCGGCTCACCTGGGGCCTTGGCGGAGGGGGTCCACCACTGTTGCTGCAGCCACAGCTGGTGCTCCCACTGCCAGGCGTCCTCCACCTGCTGTCTCCAGGCCTCATGGAGGAGCTTCTGCCAGGTCATCGCAGGTGTTATGCATCATGCAGGTTGTGACGATGACCCAGGGGATGTTGTCCTTGGTGAACTTGAGGCTGGTAAGGGTGCACCAGCATCCCTCAAAGAGGCAGAAGATGCTGGCAACCCAGAGTGTGGGTCTGGTCCAGGCACCAGTTGAAATGGGCCTGGCTGGGGAGGGTGGGAGAGGTCCAGCTGGCCAGTGTAGGGCTGCATGAGCTAAGGGAGAAGCAGGTAGGCGGGGTCCCAGATGAGGTGAGGAGGGACCACCACAGTGCCTAGCTGGAGGTCTAGCACCCCTTGTGTGAAACGCCCACTATGCACCAGGGCTGGCAGGGCAGAGTTCTGAAGCATGCGGGCGTCATGGGCACTTACGTTGGTGAAGGCACCATGGTGGTTGACAATGGCCTGGAGCACAATGGAGTGGAAGCCCTGCCAGCTGTAATGAGGACAGTCACAGTGGGGCAGGCACATGATGGGGATGTGAGTCCCATCCAGAGCCCCAATGCACTGGGGGAATTCCAGGTAATGGAACCCTGCCACCACCTCCATGGGTCATGCACGTGGAGTATGGTGAGCCCCAGCATGTTCTGGAGAGTACCGCACACCTCTAGGATGGCCTACCCAGCAGTCACCTTGCCCATGCTGAAGAGCTGGCTGATGTAGCAGAGTCTGGAGGGTATGGCCAGCTTGAGCAGGGCAATGACCAGCTGGGTGTTTGTGGGGATAGGATGCCACATGGTGGTGCCCTGCTGCTCCAGGTGTGGGTGGAGCTGCTCCAGGAGGTGCAGAAAGGTGACCTCGGTCATGCAGAATGCCTCCAGCCACTGCTTGTTGTTCCAGGGGTGCTGGACGATGTGCAGCCACCAGTCCTGGCTGGCCCAGCAGGCCCAGAGGTGGCAGGGCTGGAAGCACAGGAAAGTAAGGATGGCCCTGGTGGTGGCATCCTGTAGGTTGTTGTTGGCATCCCTGCCAGGGTCCAGCCAGCAGGATGGGATCCAGGCAGCAGTGCATGGCTGCAGCAGCCCTGGGACAGCACGCTGGGACCAAGCAGGTGGTCACTGTGCATAGGGGAGCTGGCAGGGTCCAGATGGCCATGGGTCAGCCAGTTGCTGGTGCAGTGGGTCAGCAGGGTCAGTGTGGCAGCAAGCAGGAGCCCAGGGCACTGGGCATCATTGCTAGGGGCAAGGGCTGGAGTAACCATGGTGTGGGGAGGCTGAGGCTGCAGCATGAGAGCTGCTGTGTGCTGCCTCCATGTGCTGCACACTGCTTCTGGTCAGAAACACAGCTGGCCAGAGAGTAGGGCTGTTTTTCAAAGATGGCCTCTGGCCACAGGTAGCTGCGGCTGGAGCCTTGAGCACTCCCTGGTGTTGGCAGGGGCCCACTGGAGGGCCCCAGGAAGTGGGAGCATTTTGCACCATGAGCAGCAAATCAGCTCCCACATCCCTGCACATGTAGATGCTTGCCTGGGAGTGTTTACTCACAAGTAGTTTACTTGCAAGTAAACCAGTCCTGCATCAAATGCATGTATAGACACAGCCAGTGGGTGCATCTACATGAGATGTTTACTGTGGAGCTGCCTAATTAGCTCCGCAGTAAATATCGCCACATCTACACACATGGTGCTATTAGGGCATACAAAACTAATAAACTCCGGGGCAGGCTAATACTTTTAAATACAAGTACTATCGTGCTCCAGAGGTATTTTTTTGTGCAGCAGTGCATGTGTAGACACTGCCTGGCTGGCTGGAGCATGAGGGTGCTTCAGTGTAGGGGCTGCCTGCTGGCTAGCCCCACACTGAAGCACCCTCATGCCCCAGCCATCCCCTGTGCCACACACTGAGTCCAGCTGGAGCAGCCTTGGGCTGCTGCCAGCCAGGGCTGCTCTGACCAGACTCAATGAGCTTCTCATGAATAAACTCCAGAGAAATTTACTCTGGAGTTTTTTGCTTCCAGACGCACATTCAAACAGAGTGCCCAGGAGCAAAAAACTCCAGGGCGATAAACTCTGGAGTTTATTCATGTGCATTAATTGCACATGTAGATGCACCCAGTGTCTGCTTTAGGATATTCCCACTTTACACTGCAGGAAGAAACCTCCTCAAGGAACTAGGAAGAGTTCTTTCTAAATATAACAGGGACCACCCAAATTATTTTACAATGGATACACTCTAACAGAGCGTATCACTTTCTGACAACATAAGGAGTTTGTTGGTTAACATGTTCCCACCCATCACAAAACTGAATATAGACATATAGGATTTAATAGCATGCCCCATGGAAGCCTTGGTTGCCATAGCTGATCTCATCTAGCAATACATTTGAGAAATAGAAAAAGTATGTGTCAAAGGACAAACAGTTTGGTGGGCGAATCCAGAGGATATTTACCTTACACCCAGCGGTTAGAATATGAAGTCTAATGCTAACAAGGATAAAAGAAATAACAGTGATCATTCTTATTGGGACTTACTGCAACATGCATTGCTAACATCAGAAGGTAAAATTACAACAATAAATTGGGAATAGATTATCCCTGCCTATCAGGACAGCTGTAACAATGGATGAGAGTTAAAATGCTTAATAAATACTGTGTTAAGGCTGCCTTATGTTACCTGTTCTATAAGTGCATATTACGCGTTAACTAATGATTGTATTACCCACTATCTAACCCTTTCCAGTCAGTGGGGCTCATTTACACAAGATGCTTTGCTCAAGATTAGAGCAAATTACCGCGAGTAAGCATCACCGTCTACATGTGCAGTCACTCACTGCACTGTAATTTGTTCTAATTGTGAGTAAATTTGCTACCTGTAAACAGTAACAGATTAAGATTTATTGAGGCCCTGGGCTTCAGTTGGGGGAGAGGCCCCTTCCCCTGCTGGTGCTGCCACTGCCAAGGGCAGGGCAGGCCTCCATGCTGCACAGGGGAGGCTGAGTGGATCTGGCCAGGCTGGGGGTGGGGTGGCACATGCCCACCTCTCCTCCCCACTCCCAGACCCCTCCCCACAGCCATGGCTGGAGTGGAGCAGAGCCAAGGGAGGCGAGGGTAGATGCAGGTTACTTGCTGTGGGCTCCGGGCTTTCCATCCTGTTGCCTTTGTCCCGGAGGTCCTGTACCAGCCATATGCCCCCTGCTCACCTGGCAGCAGGAGGCGCAACTTGCTGCTCTTTCTGCTGCCAGGAAGGCAGGGGTAGCATGGCAGGCATGGGACCCCTGGGGCAAAGCAGCAGAGTAGAAAGCCCTGAGCCTGTAACAAGCAGCCGGCATTCACCCCGCGTAAAAATCTGGGGGGTCCATGCCCCCCCTCAGGGTTGTGTGTCGTGGCGGGGAGCCAGACGTCCTCCCCCTGTGGACAAGCTGCCCATGGCCCCATCCTGCTCCCTGCCCTGGCCTCGGATTCTATGCACTGCCCTGGCTGGGCAGCACCCCCAGCTCCAGCCCCCCCCCCTGTCTCTGCCCCTACCCCATTCCCTCCCTCACTGTGGGAGCCTTGATCTGCCTCTCCCATGCACCTTTCCTCCCCCACACCCCTTTTTCATTTACCTGGAGGGAACTGCTCTCTGCACTGCCTGGCTGTTTTCTTGGCCATGTGCATGTGTGCAGCCATACACATGCACGTGGAGCCCCCTGCGTCCCACTCCCAGCAGTCCAAAGCAGGACCCTTTGCAGGCTAGAATGCTGCTTGCCTGCAAGGGGAAACCTGCCATTTCCTGAGGGAACCCAGGCATCTGGGGGCCTCTGTTTGGCAGGGGCCCCTGGGCCTGGGTCCTGAGGGCCAACACATTAATTTACCTATGCCTGTAAATACAAGTAGCAAATTTACTCAGGAGTGATAGTATGACACATGTAGATGGGTGACCAGGAGCAAATGTGTGCCCAGTGAGCCGGGCAGCCAGGTGTGGGGGATTGTTCCCTGCCCCTGGGAGCCTCCTGCTGCCAGGGTGGGCTCTGCCACCAGAGGCCAGGTAGGGATAATCTCTCAACCCCTGCTCCCTGATTGTGGAGCCAGGCCTGGGAGATAAGATTCTCCCAGCCCCCACTCCGTTATTGTTGGGAGGCTGGGAGCTCCCTGCTGCTGGGGCAGGGGGACATTGTCTCTGCCTGGGCTCCAGTGGCAGAGCCTGCCCTAGCAGCAAGCAGCTCCTGGGGGCAGGGAGCAATCTTTCATCCCCCACCCCTGTTCCCTGCCAGCCCCTGGGCTAGCATCCAGGGGGAGGCCTAGAGCTTCCCCTGTCTGCTGCAGGGCCAAGAGGGGTGGGAGCAGGCTACTGCCATGAGCAGCAAATCTGCTCCCACTTCCCCGCATATGTAGATGCCTGCCTGGGGTAGGTTTACTCTAGAGTAAATTACTCTAGAGTAAACCCACCCTGGAGCATTTGCACTTGTGGCACTGCGCAGTTAGACTCACTTATGTTTTTTCTGCTCCTTAAAAACAATGGCAGAGTTATTGCAGGAAAGACAATCACTGCAGAAAATAAAGAAAAATGCTAAGATAAGTACTGTGCATTGCAGCAGTGGGGGGATGCAATAGGGATCTAGTTTGATATTGGAGGATCTGCACCGTAGAACTTTGGTCGGAGAGCCTGTGATTAGGGGCAGACTGACCTGAACATTTTCAGTGACTGGACCTGAATGTAGGTGTGCTGAGAGAACAGAGAATTCTGGGTTTCTGCTTGGGAGTTTATGAATTTCTTTATATTCTTTATAATCATCAGTATAATTTAACCAGGTGTACCACTGATGTGTTATTGTGCCCAGCAATAATTAGATTAGTTATTTTTATAAGTCTTTGGTACTATTATCAGTTACCCTTCATCATTAGTATACAAATGAGATGTTCCTAGCATTCACAAATAGGCTATACCTCTCAACTACGTGCCCTGGGCCTAACATTCCCAGGCCCAATATATGAGACTAAAAGAAAACTGGACAGAAGAGTCAACAAGTCACATAACAAGATAGTTGTAACACATTGTCTAGCTTACTGGGTTATTAGTCCATACACAAAGCTTTTCTGGGATGATGACATCCTTCCCTTAAAAAGACACAAGGGCTGGATCCAGACATGCAGGCATGTGTGGTTTGTGGCACTGAAAACCACTTTACGTGCCACAAACCACACAAGTTGCACGTTAATAAGTGCACAGTGCTGCTAATTTGCAAAATTTGCTACCAGCATTTCCCGATAGCCTGAAAAAACAGTGGAAGCCACACCAAAGTGGTGTGTGCCGGGGCAAATGCAGAGACAGGGAGCAGACAGCCCTAAGCTGCCTGCTCCCCCATCTCCACACGCTGTGGAGCCTCCACGCTGAGGCACCTGGTGCTTTAGCCAGCCACTCTCCAGTTTGCTGGGGTGCAAGGTGCCTCCGGACAGGGGAGCAGGCAGCCTTGGGTTGCCTGCGCCCCCATCTCCACGTGCTGCTCCCTGGCTGGCCAGGGCACAGGGTGCCTCAGCATGGGGGATGGTTAGCTCCTGCTGAGGCACCCTGTGCCCCAGCCAGCCCCCCACTGCAACACATGGAGCAGTGGGACAATGTGTCCCTCTTCAAAGTACACGGGCAGGAGTGTGCACTGTGGCACAAAGTAGCTTCACAAATTTGTGCTACTACTATTTGGGCTGCTGCAAAGGCATGCCCCTGCTCATGTGGACCCAGCCATGAGGAGCATGTAGCATACAAGCTACTCACATAAAAGCTTTTGCTAAGGTTTTGACCAAAGTAAACCTTAGAAGCTGTGACTGATACATGAGTTACTTATACAAGCTTAAGCTGGAATATGCATATGGAAAATCGTACATGATAACAGAAAATGATGCAAGATTCAGAGTACTGCCAGGAAGGGGAGTCAGGTGTATCAAGCACAGAATAGTATAATATTTGTATAAAAAATGAAGACTAGGACTCACAGAATCATAGAAAAAGAAGGTTGGAAGGGACTTCAGGAAGTCAAATAGTGCAATTCCCTGCTCAAAGCAGGACCAGTCCCAACTATATCATCCCATCCAAAGCTTTGTCTACTGGGGTCTTAAAAACCTCTCAGGATGGAGATTAAACAGCCTCTCTGGGTAGCCTGTTCCAGTGCTTTACTACTCTCCTGGTGAGAGAGATTTTCCTAATATCTTACCTAAACTTTTCTTACTGCAACTTGAGATCGTTGCTCCTTGCTCTGTGATCTGTCACCTCACCACTGACTGAGAACAGTCCAGCTCCATTCTCTTTGGAGCCACCCTTCAGGTGGTTGAAGGGTGCTATTAAATCCCTTGTCAATCTTCTTTTCTCCAGACTAAATAAGCCCAGGTTCTTCAGTCTCTCCTCACAAATCATATGCCCCAGTCCCCAAACCATTTTCATTGCCTTCTGCTGGACTCTCTCCACATCCTTTCTGTAGTGGAGGGCCCCAAACTGGACACAATACTCCAGATGTGGCCTCACTAGTGCTGAATAGTGGAGAAGAATCACTTCTCTTGATCTGCTGGCAATGCTTCTTCTAATGCAGCCCAATATGCCATTAGTTTTCTTTTCAATGAGGGTGCACTGTTGGCTCATACTCAACTTATTGTCCACTGTAACCCCCAGGTCCTTTTCTGCAGAGCTATTGCTTAGCTTAGTCCCCAGCCTGTACTGGTGTATGGGATTATTCCATCCTAAATCCAGGATTTTGCATGTGTCCTTATTGAACTTCATGAGCTTTCTTTTGGTCCAATCTTCCAATCTGTCTAAATCATCTGCAAACTTGCTGAGGGTGCACTCCATCTAATCTTCCAGATCATTGATTAAGATATTGAACAAAACCAGCGCTAGGCCTTGAGGTTTTCCACTTGATACCGGCTGCCAACTAGACATCAATACATTGATTACTACTCTTTGAGTATGATGAGCCAGCCAGTTTTCTATCCACCTTACAGTCCATACATCCAACCCATACTTCTTAGCTTACTTGCAAGAATGTTGTGGGAGACTGTATCAAAAGCCATATTAAAGACAAGGTAAATAACTTCCACTGCTCTTTCTGCATTCACAGAGCCAGTCATCAAGTCATACAAGTCAATTAAGTTGGTCAGGCATGACTTGCTCTTGATGACTCCATGCTGACTGTTCTTAATCACCTTCTTCTCCTCCAACTGCTAGGAAATGAATTCCTTGAGGACCTGCTCCATGATTTTTCCAGGGACTGAGGTGAAGCTGACCAATCTGTAGTTCCCTGGATCTTTCTTCTTCCCTTTCTTAAAGATGGATGC
The DNA here is from genome assembly GCF_000455745.1 of Alligator sinensis. Classification (NCBI taxonomy): domain Eukaryota; kingdom Metazoa; phylum Chordata; order Crocodylia; family Alligatoridae; genus Alligator; species Alligator sinensis. Next base: position 194,294 of record NW_005843009.1, read on the forward strand.
TATATTTGACCTTTTCCACACATCCAGGATCTCTTCTCATTGCCCCGAGTTTTCAAAGATAATGGCCAGTGGCTCTGTAATCACATCCCTCAGCACCCCCCGGTGTTCGCATTCAGCTCCGTGGACTGGTACATGTCCAGCTTTTCTACATAGTCCTGCTCTTTTACCACTGTCAGCTGCTCACCTCCTCCCCGTACTATGCTGCCAGGTATGCTAGACTACTGTCTAGGAGCTGACCTTGCTTGTGAAGGCTGTGGTAAAAAAAAGCATTTAGTATTTCAGCCTTTTCCACATCATCTGTCACTAGGATGCTTCCCTTATTCAGTAAGGAACTAGAGATGCTGAGTACGCGGGGGTCCAAGGGCCCTGGCCCCTCTCGGGAAGAGGACCGTCACCTGAAATGCATAAAATTTTCCACCCTGGCAGATATAAGAATCAGTGCCTATGTAAGGAACACATATATCAGGATACACGACAGGTAAAGGGCAGCCCAAGATACCAAGGGAATGTAATTTGCAGTGTATTTGAGTCAAAATATTTTTGCTTGGTAATATGGGTTGATCTATATAAAAGAGGAACTGGGAAACTTGGAACTTTAGACTGGCCTGGGGGACGTAGTTTGTGCTAATACCTTGCCAGGAGCGAGCACGGGCTAACTGTGTCTCGCAGACAATAAACCTTCTCTGAGCCTCGCCAGTGAACAAGCCTGCAGTGTTTGTGGATCCTGTGATCCTGTATGTTGGAGTCAGAGATGAGCAGACACTAACTGGCAACACACGTATGAGATACAAAGTTTGCTTTTCTAACAGTAGGCAAGAAAAATGTTAAGCAGTACAAAACAAGTTAAAATCCTTAAAGTCTGTAGATCAGGATCGTTTGTACCCAAAATTTTTAAAAACATTGGCTAGGGTGATTGACAAAGTTATTTTTTAATAATTCTTGAACACACTAGAAAAGCTTCAGTGGACTAGAAATAAGTGCTATTTTGCCAATATCTAAAAAGGGCTAACCTGGGTAGCTATAGCACAACCTGGAACAAAATTAATTATATTTAAATAGGATGTTGAAAAATTGGAAAGAGTTCAGAGCAGAGCCACAGGAATGATTATGGTCTGGAACACAGGTTTGTCTTATAATGAGAGACTAAACTTGCTCAATTTATTCAGCTTATCTAACAGAAGGTTACAATTTGATATTTAGTTCCTACACAAGGAGAAAAACAAAACTGAGACATCTCTCAGGCATGTGATACTATGGATCTCTAATTTAGATAATGATGAAAATGAAGAGAATGACATTCTAACTAGAAGAAGGTGCACATTTTAAACAAGATATCATAAACCATAAGAACAGATTAATAGGAGCCAATTCTTCATCACTCCATTCTTAAATTGCAACTGGGTGCATTTCTAAAGATGCGCTCCAATTCAGCCATATTTTGGACTAAGTGCAGAATCAATGGGTGAACTTCTCTGGCCTATGTTATGCAAGAAGTTGGATTAGACCAACTTCTTTACCCTGTGGGTTGGATGGGCAGTGCCCGGTCTGTCGACAGCCCAGATCTGGCCAGTGGGCTCAACCTGGCACGCAGAGCTGGCACATCAGAGCTTGATCCAGCTGGAGAGGAGTGGGGGGATGCACAGCCATACCCTGATCTGTCTGCCCCCAAAGGGGAGGGAGAAGGCAAGGAGTAGCCCAGTCCCATACAAACATGTTGCGGGGTGGGGGAAGGGGCAGGGAGCAATCTGGCCCTGATCCAGACACCACTGTGTAGGGGGAGCAGCTTAACCTAACCTGAACACATGGCGGGCAAGCCTGCCCTGATCCTGCTGTGCAGCACTAGCCCAGGCAGGGTTGGATCTGGTGGTGCAGAGTTTCCACTTCTGCCCCACTGCCAAATTTTCTGACCTGTGGGGATCCCTGTGGGCCAGAGGTTGAGTGCCCATGGATTTGACAATCTTACTGGTCTATCCTTGCCTCAAAACCTATTACACTAACTGATGATCCCTAACTCCAAGACAAGACACAGCTACATAACTCTTTTTCCCCCTCAAAATTTGGTCTGCTCAGTAAAGCACAGGAATTTCTAAGCACAGACTTATTCTGAGATAAGTACATGTTAAGGCAGAGAAGTATTGGACAGCACTGCATCCTGGGTGGTGGCAGCATGTAGGGCAGTGGCATTAGCGGTGGCTATTTTTGTGTTCTCTCTAAGTTGGTGCGTGGGGCTGGTGCCCCTTTGGCCCTCTTTAGTTATGTGGGGGCATTTACATGAGATGCTTTATTGTGGAGTTGACTAATTAGCTCTGCAGTAAAGCATCACCATCTATACATGTGGCACTATTAGGCTGGAGTAAACTAATTAACTGCCATAGGATAGTACTGCCTGACACAAGTACTATTCGACAGCGAAGTTATTTAGTGTGCCGCAAAGCCCATGTAGACGGTGACCAGGGCTGGCTGGGGCACTAATAGGGTGTTACAGCATAGGGCTGCCTGATGGCTGCACCACCCTGAATCAGTGTACTGCAGTTCCGGTCACATGTGTAAATGCTCTATGTGGGAGCAATAAACTCCAGCATGAACTATACTGGAGTTTATTCAGGTGCACTAATTGCACCTGTAGCTGCACCCTGTGTTAGGGAACTTGCAGGAAAATTAGACCTCTCATCTTGGAGGAATTTATTCATGTTGTCTCTAGGTTTTCATCAGAATTTTACCTTGTCAGCGGGTCCTGTACAGGCCATCTAGACATAGCACAGGTGGCAGTGGCTTAAAGAAAGTTCAATTCTCTGTTCCACTCGGTATTTTTGCAACAGCTGTAGAATGCTGATTCCAGCTTGCTCAAGTAAAAGCTCACCCCCATCACTTCTATACCTACTATCTTTCCTGTTATGACATCTCAGTGATTTGGCTGGAGGCAGTCTAAACCATCAGATCTGTATTGTTATCACATCAGCTAGTTGCTGCGAAGATGACTGTGATGCTTAAAGTGAAACTGTGACTTCAGACAGGGAGCAAGAAGAGGAAGGCAGACAAGTTCTACCATGGAAGAGAGTGTTTTTTCTCATGTAAATGAATCTAGCAGTGAAAGGGAA
>NW_005843009.1:197594-217084 GCF_000455745.1 Alligator sinensis
GGATCAACTGTCCAAGCTGCCTCTTTTATAGATTTCTGCATATACTTTTCAACTGTAAATGAGCCTCTGCAGAGATAAGGCAGACACTGGCGCTTTGGGCCTCTGTGTTTTGTCTGCAGGTAGTGTATTTTGTTAACAATACCTGAATTTGACAATTCAACTACTGCTAAGAGGAGACAGGTAAGAAACATTTTTCCAGGTACCTGTGACCTAAATGCATATGAATGAGCCCTCCCTTCTCCATTATGTCAGTGGATCTCAGAGCCATCAGTTCTATCACAGTAGATTTAGAAGCCAAGAGAAGAGACTCAGGTACTGATCCAGATACACTGATCAAACTACCTGGCAATATTTACTGACATTAGCATTGTCTGACTGCATAGGCAAGACAATAATATCTCACAAAGAGATGAACAGACAAGTTGAACCTGATAAGGTCTGGATTTGCACTTGAAAATATTTACATTTAAACATTGCTGCTCAGGAAGTCCTAGCAGAAGCCATTGGAAGAGCAACAGCAAATTCATGTTGATTGCACTTTCCTTGATTAGTATACAAATAAAGTATTCAGAGAGAGATGCTTTACTTACCTCCCAAAAGAATTGGTGCTTATTCTCTGTGCTCTCTAACTTCACTTAACACAACCACTAGTTTTTATTGAGAGCAACAGAATGTGTATAAATATAAATATGCAAAATATACAAAATATGCAAAACAGCAAAATATAATATGAAAAGAAATTTACAGTCCATTCAGCCTTTCTTTTCCTGAAGCAACCTGCCTTTGAGTCTGGCACATTAAGTTGTCTGGGAGCCTGAATCTGGATGCTGGAGGCCTACGCACTTAAATCCAAATTACAGGGCACATGTAGATGTGCCCCACAGTACAGTTTCATCATTTAGTATTTGCTTTAGGAAGTACTCAATTAGAGTAATTATATGTCTGGGTTTTCCCGGATATCTCCTCTTTTTGGTTCCTCCCATCTCTGTCCGGGTGCTCTTTTAAAATATCAGCAAACGTCCAGGATTTCTCTGCCTCCACTTCCCCAGCAAGGAGCTGTTTGGGGCTGGGGGCAGCAGGGGAAGGTGATTGGAGGTCGGTCATCATATGCTCTGGGCGCAGGCCCGGCAGCTCCAGGCAGGTGAGAGAGAGAGAGAGAATGTGTGTGTGGCGCATGCCTGCTGGCTCAGGGGCTGCAGCAGGACGGGGAGGCAGGGGATATATCCACTTTCCTCCTCACCACATTCCTCCCCCACAGGTCTCCTCTTTTTTGAAACTGGAAATATGGTAACCCTAACGAAATGAGAACACAGTTCTGACAGCGCACAGTTATTTTTAGTAGCTACATCTCTGTAGCAACACGCTATAGCAAAGCACCTTGTCACCACAGTGACATAGTATCAGCATCACAGTTTGTACTGCTGATGCTACATTGCTGTAGCAATAAGCAATGTCACTGTAGAGCATCGCTACAGCAACGTAGCATCTCTTGTAGACGTGCCCACGTTCTTGTAATGAAGAACCCATCCTCGGTATAGGAGATGATGTAGCATTGCTGAAAAAGTTATCTGAACATGTTCAGCATCACTTCATCTACCTTGATCATTTACATCAACATGCAAACAGAATAACATTTCCTGGTGCATACAAGGCCTAGGGGTATATTGTGGTTTGAAGGCTTCTGTGTTGCTGCTGAAGTAGCTATAGTCTCAGGCCTGATCTACACTAGAAAGTTTTACTGGCGAAACTTTTCTTCTGTTGGCAGTATGATACATGTATCCACACTCAGTTTTGAGTCTTGCCAACCAAATTCTTAATGTTTGCCAGCAAAGTTAAATGAGTTTCTTGAATGACATATGCCCTCAGTCAGTGCAGTTTTACTGGCATAAGGCCTGCATAGATGCGGAAGTGCCTGTACTAATTCAAGCAATCATCTGCCTTCATCAAATGTTTAGAATATGCTGCCCAGGTATCACAGTAACCAGAATCCCACCCTTCAAGCTAGACTCCCATGAGTTTTGGAAAAGACTTTTTTTCCTGCCAGACTACCTTTGTGAGCACACACATGCAGGCATAGTTCCAGTTCACTCTCGTGCTCCTGCAAGGACTAGGAGATAAGTTTAAAACAACCTTCATTCTGGTGCTCTCTCTGATTCTGGTCACATTAGAAGAGCTTTATACCATAAAGAGTCAGGACTCCACAGTGATTGTGATATGCCGACCAGTGATGCAGCTGAGTGTGGTCAGCCTATGTACTGCATTTTTTGGTACAGAATAATTAAATAAGTTTGATTTGTCAATACCAAGGTTTTTTTACTTTTCTTGCAACACAAAGGTTCTTGCAACAAACACCTCTTGCAACAAATTCCTCCTTCTCATCAAAGCAACTAATAAACCAAGGTAAATATTGTGGGCTAGGAACATAGGACTTCAAGGGACCTCCTGGGCCATTAAGTCCAGTTTCCTCTGTCCATTGGCAATGATTTATTCAAGGAATCACCAAAATGACCACTGCAAATCCTCAACCACAACTACAAGGAACATTATTTAAATATCAAGTACATCCTATAACATGGCACATGTAAAAGTAGGGGAAATGATGGCACTGCCAGTGTTATGCCCCAAAGAAACACCCTGGCTACTGCCTACTATCAAATGGTGCCTGTAATGGAACTAGTAACTGGTCTTCTCTCAGGCTGCTTGAAGTCAACAGCCCATCCACCACAGCTGTGCAAACAGACACTAGTGTTTCACTTTGGGCTGGGTGATCATGTGTCGTGTGACAATCACAATAGTAAACGTTGCCGGAGATCTAGGTTTGTCATGAAATGTCTTTCTCTGCTCTTCAAAAGGATACTCTACAATTATCCAAAGATTCTTTTCTTCTAGCTAGGTGCTTGGAGTATGGCATCTTGAGTTAATGAAGCAAAGTTTAGGTTTGGTCCCTAAGAATCACAACTGAAATTGTAACCCTATGCATTGTAATAAGGCAGTCTGGGAAAAAAAACATCTCTGCTAACAGAAAGCCCCATATCCCTAAAGATGGCCCTTCACTGACTGGCCAAAATAATGGCAGTAATTTATATAATTATGAAGAAATAGCCCCTTCTATTTGCATAATCTGAGACAAGACAGAAGCGGGTTGTGGCAGGATCAGGAGGTCAGTCCCATCCACTGCTCCAGTAAAATTAGGCTATCCCATTTCATCAGATTGATCTATTCTGTCTTGGTCATTGCCTAGCATTACAACCCTGGCAGCAGGGCATGCTTAAAAAGGGCATTTGTATACATGCATGAACCACAGTTGGCACTGCGGAGCATGCATTTGTATAAATGGTGAAATGTGCATCAGTGCTGAGAAAATGGTGGCAGTGCACTTTTGAACTAAAACACACCAAAGGTGTTTTAGTTCAAAACCACACTGCCACCATTTTTTGCTTGCTGACACGCATTTTGCCATTTATACAAATGTGTGCAATGCAGTGCCAGGTGCGTCAGCTCATGTACTCTGCAGACTTAATTAATCGATGCTGCTTCAACGCACTGGATTTCCAGCTTGTCAGAGGAGACAAAGGTACGTGTATAAATGCCCTTGATACAGCCTGAAATATTTATACACTAATGTGAGAAACATGGGGAAAAGGAGGACAGAATTGGTACAATAACAGAATTATGATGAAGTTAGGTTTATTGAGACACGGAGGGCTCATTCATGTGACGAAAGTAGTCATAGATGAGTACAACTTAGGAAGCACAAGCAATGGAAAAAAGGAGGAAGTGTTGCTCTATCTATATTAAGGAGATGTCCACATTTTCTGAGGCACAGTATGAAATGGGAGGTGGCTTAAGGAAAGCCTGTGTGTAAAGGTCAGATGGGGAAACAGCAGGGGAGGTCATGGTGAGTGGACCTGTGAACAAAATGGAAAGTACCAGTGTACCCTTTATGAATCCATGGTGTGTCCACACTGAACACTGTGCCTTGATCTGATTTCCACACCTCAAAAAGGATAAGCAAGAGCTAGAGAAGGTTCAGAGAAGGGCAACAAGGATGATTAGCGGTATGGAGCGGCTTCCATGGGAGGAGAAAATAAAAAGGCTAGGCCTATTTGGTTTAGAAAAGAGACATTTGAGGGGGACATGATAAGGGTTTACAAAATACTAAATGACAAAGAGGAAGTAAAGAAGGATTTATTATTTCTTTTCCCTCACAATACAGGAACTAAGGGGGTCACAAAATGAAATGAGTAGGTACGAAGTTAAAACCCAACAAAAAAGGTTTTGTTACACAAGGTGCCTAAATGTGCAGTAGCCTAGTTTACTGCGCAGTAAGTGTGCACGTCTACACATACACGGGCTTACTATGCAGTAAAAAACCTTAATCATGCTGAAATTTGCTACTTACAAATGCAGGTAGCAAATTTAAGCGTGATTAGTTACTGCGCAGGAATGAACATATAGACGTAACCGGGGAGCAAGTTTGCTCCTGAGTCACCCCAACCACTATGGGACCAGCCTGAGGCTAGCCCCAGGGCTCCAGGCTGGGAGCCTTTCCTGCCCCAGGGTTGGCTGCCTCTATGGCACCCCCTGTCTCAGGCTTTAAAAAGCCTGCAGACATTTTGAGCCCTGGGGCACACATACAGGGAGCGTGAGTGCACTCCAAGCCCTGTGTCCCCCTGGGCAGGCCACAGCTTACCTGTGTCAGCCTGCCTTTACCCCCAGCACTGCTGTCTGCCTCTGCACTGCTGTGCAGCTGGCAGGACCTCTCTGTCCAGGGCCTCAGGGTGCTGCAGGGTGCAGCAGGCTGCTCCAGCCAGGCCTGTCATCCCCCAGGGCCAGCTACAGGCAGCTTCTGCCCACAGAGTACCCCCAGCCACCTACCCAAAGCCTGTGGGTGCTGCAGAGCATTGCCTGTGCTGCGTGGCTGCCTGTCCCTGCTGTGCCCCTGCACTGGGCACAGCAGGCAGCTGTCCAGGCCCAGGAGCTCAGGGACAGCCATGCAAGGGCCCATAGAGCCGGCGAGGGATCCATGAGGGCCTCCTCCCCATCTGTGGACATGCCTATGGCCGTGCCTACCACCCAGGACCTCAACTGGACCAAAGAGAAGCCTGGTGATCTCGTGGTACTGTGTGGTGAGGCAGAAGTGCAGCACCGGTTGGAGTGGGGTGGCCACTCCAATGTGTACGTGTATAAGGCCCTGTCAGGCTGGATGTGGGAATGTGGGCACAACTGGTCGATACAGCACTGCTGCAGAAAGCCAAGGTCTTGCATGCACAGTGGGTCACCATCACTGACCACAATTGTTGATCTGGCAGTGCCCATAAATCCATGCCCTTTATGCAGCAACTGACGGCTATCCTTGCACCCGGAGACCCAGGTAGCAGCTGTACTGTATACAGCAGCCCAGGTGGCCTGCCTGAGCCTCTGCCCTGGCCTGGCACCTCTCGTGACACGTTGCTGGGAGAGGGCCCCTCGGACATTCAGTGGTCTTGTCCCCCCAAGCTCCCTGGCTGTAATTTCTACCAGCAGCTCAGGGAACCCTGGCCAGCACCTGCCTCACCAGCTCCACAACCCCAGGGCCAGCCACAAGATGCAGCCAGCCATGATACTGCCAGCCTTCAGCAGTGCCAGCTTCTCCCCTGGCCTGGTGCCTGCATGCTGCACCCCATGGTCTGGGGACACTGGCTGGAGCCACATGTCATTGCCAACAGGCAGGATCGTGTGGAGCGGCCAGCCATGTCAGCCCTGGCCCCACACTGTGCTGGGAGGAGGGCCTTCTCCACCTTGCCCCTGCCCCTAGCTCCTGGCTCTGCCCCCACACCCTGCCTGCACTCCCCTAGCCCTGGGTTCCCTAGCACAGCTTGCAGAGAAATGGGACACAGTGCAGAACTTTATTGAGTAGTCCGTGCCCCTGCAGCTAGGCGAACATGGGCCTTTCACACACTGAACGTGTTGATGCCAGTAGTTTCATAGTTTCATAGTAGTTTGGGGTCAGAAGGGACCTGAACAGATCATCTAGTCTCACCCCCCCACCACTGACAGGAGCACACGCTGGGATCACACGACCCCAGACAGGTGTTCGTCCAACTTTTTTAATTTACCTAAGGTAGGAACGAGGACCACTTCCCTAGGAAGTGTGAGTGTTTGAGGCAAGTGAGTAAATTGCTCCCATTCACACATACCTTTAAAGAAATGCTGAAAGGCCTTTCACAGTTAATTTAAGTCTGCGATGGTTACAGTTCTGAAAGCTGTGTTCCTGTGCATAAAGCTTTCCATTCTGTTCTCTATTTAAGTTGAGCATTAATCTGACTTTGTGAAACAACAATGGGATGTTTTTGGCTTCTTTTGGAAATTGAATAAGTCACTTCAAAAGTTATACATCATAGTCTTGTCCCTCAGTTGCTTTGAGGTTAGTAGAGTTGCAGAGGTTTATTTGACAGGAGACTTTGGCTTCTTATCTTCAACATTACCAGTGCTTTAAATACACTAATGAAAATGGACTTTCTCAGGATGTTTATATATGTGCTGGGGGAAGGGGGGGCACTTATTAGAGTGGCTCTGAGAGTTGCTCGAATTAAAGCACTCACAGAGTCTTGTGTTTCAGGATCCCCACACTTAAAAATGGTGGTGGGGCACTTTAATTAAAGCTTTTGAACTCAAGGTGCAGCACCCTGCACTTATCCACATTGAACCCCATCCTATTACCATCTGCCCACTTCTGTGGTCTGTCTAAATCTAATTGCAGCCTCTCTCTCCCTTCGAGTGTAGTGATGTCCTCCTCAGCAGCAAGGGCAGGGTCATGTAACACAGATACAGGTAGCCCTCCAGGTGGCAGTGGAACTTGTGGGGCAGCCTAAGCTTGCCTCCCCCTGCTGTCATAGCTCATGGTCCAATATGAGGTGCGCAGGTGCGCCTGGGGAACCATGTGGATCATCATCAGGAGGGTGTAGTGGGTTGGGCACCCCTCGGTCCACGCAAGCAGTGCCTCATGCACCAGCTACAACATGCAGCAGGGGCATGCTTGGGGTAACGGCAGCCCTAGTGTTGGTGTGCAGAAGCCCCTCATCAGTGTTCCTGCCAGTGGCAGCTGCATGGTAGTGGCGGCAGCCCTGGGACAGCATGCAGTGAGCAGGCAGGCAGTTGCTGGGTGTGGGGGATCTGGGTAGAGTGAGATGGCTGTGGGCCAGGTGGCGGTCAGCATGGTGGGCCAGCAGGGCCAGTGCAGCAGCCAGCAGGAGCCCAGGGCACTGGTTGTCACTGACAGGGACAGCGCCTGGAGCAGTCATAGCAGGGAGGCAGAGCAAGCAAGGAGAGAGCTGCCAAGTGCTGTCCTTGCACTGGGCATGCTGCTCCTGGGCAGGGAAGTGGCTGGCAGGGGAGCAGATTGGGGCTGGCTTTTAAAGATGGCTGGCAGGTGCAGGCAGCTGCAGCCAGAATCTGGAGTTCCCCCTGGTGGTGGAAGGGCCCCACTGCAGGGCTGCAGGAAGTTTGGGCCTGAGAGCAGCAAATCTGCTCCCTAATCCCTGTGCATATACACCCAAGTATACTGATCGCAGATCAAATGCATGCATAGATGCGCCCAGCGTGAAAGGAAAGTGTCAAACTTATTGCCACCTGATATTGTGGAAGATGACAGTTTAGCCAGATTCAAAAAGGGATTGGACATACCCTTGGAGGAAAGGGGCATCAGTAACTATTGAACATGGGAGTTTGGGGCACAGCCTTTGAATTGGAACTTCTGCCCTAGACCTTAAATGCTGGAGGCTTCAAGTGAGAGAGGAACAGTGGAAAACAAAAACCCAGGTCATACCGTGTTCACTCTCCCTTTCAGCCTCCATTTTCTGCCACTGAGAGAGACAGGCTACTGGGCAAAACAGACCTATAGTCTGATCCAGTAAATGGCAATTCTTATGTTCTTGTGGTAGGCAAAGCCTTCTATAAACAACTGACACAAGCTAAATCACAGGACCTGGTTGCCATAGGGGGACTTTAATTATTGGGACATCTGCCTGGAGGGAAATACAGAAGTGCATAAGCAATCCAGAAAATTCTTGGAACATATTGGAGAAAACTTTTTGATACACATGGTGGAGAGTCCAAGTAGGGGGAAAGCTCTTCTTGGCTTACTGCTTACAAACAGGGAGTAATTGGTTGAGCATGTGAAGGTGGAAGGTAACTTGGATGAGTGTGACCATGAAATGATAGAGTTCAAGGTTCTGAGGGAAGGAAGGAGAGCAGCAGAATAAGGATATTGGACTTCCAAAAAGCATACTTAGAGAACTGGTGGGCAGGATGCCCTGAGAGGCAGTCTGAGTGGAAAAGGAGTCCAGGACAGCTGACTGTATTTTAAGGAGGCCATTTGAAGGGCAGAGGAGCAAGCTATTCCGATAGGAAAGAAAAATGGGAAGTACAACAGGAGACAAGTCTGTCTGCAGAGCAGTCTTTCTAATGAGGTGAAACTCAAAATGGAATCCTACAAAAAGTGGAAACTTGGTTATTTATGAAGGAAGAGTATAAGGGTATTACTTGGGCATGATAGGAGAAAAAGGCCAAGGCATGATTTTAGATGCAACTGGAAAGTGACATAAAAGGCAATAAAAGGGGATTTTACAAGTATTTCAGAAGAGGAAGGCCAAAGAAAGTTTAGGAATTGGCTGAGGCAACTTCAGACCATTAACTTTTACTGAGAGCTCATGGAGGTCTGGTGAGGTCCTGGATGTTTGGAAAGGGCAGATATAGTGCCTGTCATTAAAGGAAAGAAGGAGGATCTGGGGAATTACAGACCTGTCATTCTGACCTTGATACCTAGAAAAAAATCAAGGAGCAGGTCAAAGAATCTATTTCAAAGAACTTGGAGGAGAACAAGGTTATAAGGAACAGCTAACATGTATTCACCAAGAGCAAATCATGCCTAAACAACTTGATTTTCTTTTAAGATAAGGTGACAGTCACTGTGGATGGAGGAAGAGCAGGGTATGTGATATACCTTGATTTTGGCAAGACCTTTGCAACCATCTCCCACAGCATTCTCATTAATAAGCTGTGGAAATACAGATGAGATTAAAGTACTGTGAGATGGATACATAACTGGTTGGATCATCAGTGAGAAGTCATCAATGGCTTGGTGACCAGTTGGGAGAAAATATGAAGTGGGATTCCCCAGAGGTCTGTCCTGGGTTGGGTATTGTTCAACATCTTCATTAATGAATTGGATGATGAGGTTGAATGCACGCTTAGCAAATATGATGATGATACTATGTTGGGTGAATTTGCAGATGCTCTGGGGAGAATGGCTAGGATTCAGGATGACCTGGATAACCTGGAAAAATCACCTGAAATCAATCAGATAAAATTAAATATGCTTCCAGTACTATAGAGAAGGACCTGGGGGTTACAGTGAACCATAAGATGAATGAGAGACAGCAGTATGCTTTTGTTTACAAAAAACAAACCGACCTAAATCGACCTCCTCCTTCCCCCAAAAATCTCAACACCATATAGGATTTCATTAACAGGAGTATCACTTGAAAAATCAGGAGAAATTATGCTTCCACTCTCTTGAACACCGATAAGGTCTCATTTGTAGTGTACTATGTCCAATTTTGGGCCTCTCAGTTCAGGAAAGATATGAACGGATTGAAAAGAGTCCAGCAGGGAGCAACAGCAACCACTAGTGGCCTGGAGAGCATGACTTATGAAGAAAGCCTGAAAAAACTAGGATTAATCTGGAGTGAGGGGAGGTGTTGATAATAGTTTTCAAATACCTGAAGGAAGACTATAAAGAGAATGGAGATAGCTTCTCTGTGGTTATAGGGGACAGGACTAGGAACAATGGTCTCAAACAGCAGCAGAGAAAATTTATGTTAGACATTATGACTATGAGAGTGATCAAAAGTTGGAACAAGTGATCTAGAAATGGTGGAATCTCCATCCCTGGAAATTTTCAAGAGCAGTTTAGACTTGACTGGGTTGGCTGAGTGAGGGATGATCCTGCCTGGATGATGGAGCTGGAGTAGATGACCTCATGAGGCGCTTTATATCCTTTTCCTCTGACAACTGTGCACATCTGTAGATATTCTATCTTTAGAATAATTGCCCACTAACTGAGCACAACCCAGTAAGCTGGAGTGTTTTCGAGTCTTCACTAGTTTCCTACTGTCAAAGCAGCTTTCATTTCAGTATTTATGTGCCACAATGTGTGGTTTGTAACTAAAGACGCCTATACACATGCAGCAAGGCTGCTCCAACACGCAGCTTTCATTTCAGTATTTGTGCCACAATGTGTGGTTTGTAACTAAAGGTGCCTATACACATGCAGCAAGACTGCTCCAACATGCTGTAAATACAGAACCTAAGAGCAGACTTGATTAATTGAGTCTGTTGGAGTGTGGTAATTACTGTGTTCCAGCATCACATGCATCAGCATCCCTACACTGAAAAATGGCAGCAGGAGCACTTTAAATAAAGCTCATTCGACAAGTTTTAGTTAAAGCTCCCCTGCCACCATTTTTCACTGCAGGGATGCTGATACACATGACACTCTGGGTTCTTTAATTAGCGTGGCTCTCAGAGCTGCACTAATTAAAGTGTTTCCACCCTCCCCCCCACTCCCAGAGCACATGTATAAATACCACAAAAGTCCTGGAGTCACTGCTAGTCATCCCAGGTTTGCATCACACACAATTGTACCACTCCATCCTCATAGTAAACACCCAGCTCGTCGTTCCACTGTTCACTGTTGTGATCACTGATCACTGCCTGCCTGCAGGATATGATCTACTTCATCCATGGTCTCTATAGCTGCCTGTACACATGCTTGGGGGTGGAAGGGATGTGTTTTAATTAGAGCTGTTTCTGGACGGCTGCTCTAATTAAAACAGCTCACTGCCATGTGTATTAAGCCCCCCATGTATTTTAAAATGGCTGCAGGATGCTTTATCTATAGCTCATTTGACAAGGTTTAGATAAAGTGCCCCTGGCAACAGTGGAGCTTTCTAATTAGAATGCGAATGAACATGTGTATAAGCAGCCTATAATGCTCCCATCCTTAGTAAGCCTGCTGTATATCTTATGTCTGGCCACTGATGTTCCTTAAATACAAAAGAATTCTTTGACCTGTCTTGAGACTGCACAAAAGCTTCACTGAGCTGTATGGTGTCTATGTTTCCTTGTTATGAGGTACAAAAAGGAACAGGATCCTAGGGAAGTAGGGCTGGAAGGGACCTCACATGGCCTAGTCCAACCCCTAATCAAGGCAGGACCTTCCCCAAGTAAACCCTGCCAGCCAAAGGTCTGTCCAACTTGCTCTTAAAAATTCCAGGGATCAAGATTTCACAGTTTCTGTAGGTAGCTTGTTCCAGTGCTTGAGCACTCTCATAGCCAGAAAGTTCCTTTTAATCTTCAACCTAAATTACCTCTGCTTCAGTTTGAGGGCATTGCTCCTAGTCCTATCCCCTATGGCCACAGAGAAAAGCCCAGCCCCATCCTCTTTATATCGACCTTCAATAATTTAGGATCATAGGATCACAGGAAAGTAGGGCTGGAAGGGACTTCACAAGGTCATATAGTGCAGTCCCTGCTCAAGGCAGGATTGTCCCTGACTAAAGCATCCCAGACAAGTGTCTATCCAACCTGTTCTTGAAAATTTCTAAATAGATTGTGAGATGAAACAGTGGGATTTTCAGGAGTGATGATATCCTATCCATTATATAACCTACATTGCTTATCCTTTTCATTTGTGTCTCCTCAGGAAGATACTGGCCACATACCAAATGTTTGAAGAAGCCAATGCATGAGGGAGAGGTCTGTTTAACGTCTCCTGTTTAGAGAAGGGTCAGAGTACAGATATGCAGGAGAAAAAAGGTATCTTCCTTGGTGTCCCAGTTAGGCCACTCTTAGGAATTATCCTCGACTTTTAGACTGTTGTTGTTGCTTATGTACCACGTACTGGGAAGCTTACCTACCATGTGCTGGGTCTTTATTGTAATTGCACAGAAATAGCAACAATGTAACAGTTCTATTTTAAATTCTGTTGCATACTTAAAGTGGGAATTAAACTTTTGGGTTTTTTGTAGGAACAGGTAAGTGTATCTGCCCCAAATTTTCTGATAATAATTTTTAATAGAACTTGAATTCATTGAGGATTTTCCAGACTTCTACACTTTTTCCTTAAAAAGTTAATATTTTCAATATTGTATCTCCTTACATTAAAAACTTCAGATCGTAGAATGTTAGAATTTCTATTTTGTGAGTTTGGGGGGCTTTCCAGTTTTAAATGACTAACTGTTGATTGTGAATAATGCTAATAACTATTTTCATATGCAGCTTCTTGTGTGATATGGTCAGTAAGTGAAGAATAACATGCCAGCGACATTCATTCTCTGGCATAAAGTATGGATGCCTCTTAGAAGATTTTTAGGAGATTTGTCATGTAGTCCAGTAGTGCGCCTGTCTGAAAGTGGGGCTAGCATGGTACATGGAAAACCAAAAATGTCAATGAAAACAAACTAGCTATTTATTCCTCCAGGAACTTTGACCATGTCAACCAGCTGTAAGGAAAGAAGGCATCCCATCGTTATTTCCCCTTCCTTTTACAATAGCAAGGTGCCACAGTGCCTTTACATTCTTACATGAGGATCTTCATGATGCTGGTCAGGCCTGCACCACCTCAACAGTTTCCTTGAGAAGAGCATTTAAAAAAAAGCAATGGTAACTGTGTTTAGGGTTTTTTTTTGCCAAAAAATAGGGCAATGCACAGGACACAGAGATAGAATGACAAGTCCCCATATTCCATTGGACCACAGAAAGTAAGGACAGCTGCCTCTGCACAAGAAAGTACTATTTTTATAATAATATAAAAATTTGGGGAACCTTACAAATGTCTGGGTTCTGACTCATTAATTTTTGCAAGGCAGAACAGATCAGATAGATTTTAAATAGAAAGTATTGAATGAGTGGTGATTATTTGATGAGACGATGCATGAGAGTCACCAATGAGATGGGTCTGTGACAAAGGCAAATGAGATCTGAGGATGTGTTAGGTATGGTATTTCTAGCAGAGATGGGGAAGTACCATATTATTCCAATTATAAGTCGACCCTGGATATAAATAGACCCCATATTTTCTTGTTCAATTTTAGGAAAAAATAGCTCTTTCCACGCATATAAGTCAATAGCTTGATGAAGTCCCTGAATTGCTACTGCCTTTACAAAATTCTTGGGGAGAATTCAGTCACCAAGAAAAGGGCCTAAAGAGCAAAACACTCTAGAAATAATAAAATAAAAGCTGCACAGAAAAAAAAATGGTCTTGATTTTTTTTTGCATGCACAAAAATACCACAAATACAGAAGTCAAGATTGCAGGAGGCCTGATTATAGGTTAACTACATGTATAAGTGCAATTTTTTTGGAGGGGGTGGGGTTTGGAGTAAAAAATGGACTTATAATCAGAAATGTACACTATTAATGTGATTGCACAAGACCATGGTGAGCTCTCATTTGGAATACTGCACACTACTCTGGTCATCTGTGTTAAGGGAAGATAATTTTTTAATGGTCAACCTGGATATACAAGGAAATGGAGAATCTTTATGAAAGGTGATAACAGGCTTGTCTACACTTAGCACTGAGAATACTCCTTCTTCAGCAATCCCTTACAGCTGAGGATGATTGTTTTGTCTGTGTGTGGAAAGATGACTGATGAGGCCTATCTGGGATCAACAGACTCTACTTCAGCTTAGACAAATGTTTCCATGTGGGGTGGGTGGTGCTGGATTCTTGATTTGGTCTGCAAGATGCACTCCAGCTTTTCCATCTCCTCTTGTGGTCAGGAGATTTCAAAGTGCTGAGATCACTGCAGCAGACTCTTCCCTCCATTTGTGGTGATTCTGGGCAATAGTCTCCCACGAGTTGACATGGATGTTGCATTTTTTTAATTTGGTCTTGAGATTGTCTCATAAGTGCTTTCTCTGCCCTCCTCTTGAGCATACATCTTTGCTGAGCTGGGAGAATAAAACTTGCTTTGGGAGTCTGGAGTCGGGCATCCAGATAACATAGCCAGCCCAAAGTTTATGTTAGATGATCATTGCCTCAATACTCACCGTGTTTACTTGTAGGAGGACACTAATATTGGGCGTGTCTGTCTTCCCACTGGATTCTTCAGGCAACATTGATGGTAATTCTCAAATAACTTTAGATGTCTCCTGTATGTTGTCCATGTCAGCTCCATACAGCAAGGTAGGGATAATGACTGATAAACCATGAGCTTGGTTTCAGATCTGATATCTTGATCTTTGAAAACCCTTTTCTTTAAGTGTACAAATGCTGCACTTGCACATTTGAGGTAATGTTGGATTTCTTCATCGATGTCAGTCTTCTGTGAGAGATGGCTTCTGAGGTATATGAAATACACAGTGTTCTCCAGAGTCTAACCATGGATCTAGATTACTGGAGCTGGGGACTATTCATTAGGAGCTTGGTGGTCGAGGATCTTAGTCTTCTGAATGTTAAGTGGCAGTCCTATTTTCTTGAATGCCTCAGTAAAGACATTAACAATTGCCTGAAGATCTGCTTCTGAGTGAGCACACACTACAGCATCATCAGCATATTGGAGCTCAACAGCTGAGGTCAGGGTGATCTTGGTTTTGGCTTGGAGTCAGCTGAGATTATACAGTTTACCACCCATTTGGTAGTTTAGCTCCACTCAGACTGCAACCTTGTTGGTGGTCATATGTAGCATCGCAGCAAGGAATATTGAGAAGAATGTTGGAGTGGTGATGCAGACTTGCTTAACTCCTGTCTTAGCCTCAAAGGGATCTGTGATAGATCCATTACTGAGAACTACTGCTTGCATACCATCATTGAGCAGGCAGAGGATGGTGACAAATTTTAGTGGGTATCCATACTTCAGAAAGATCCTGTAAACACATTGTGAGATTCTGGAAGGAGCTCTGCAGCAAGTAGATGATGACAGTTCAGGAGGGTTCTCACAGTGATCTTTCCTGAGGTGGACAGCAATGCAATCCCTCTGTAGTTTCCAGATCTAAATTTGTCTCCTTTCTTGAAGATTGGCACAATCATGGTGTCCGTGAGATCATCTGGGATTTCCTCATCATTCCAAATCATTAAGATGAGGGCATGGAGATGTGATGTGAGCTCCTTTGTCCCTGCTTGAAGATTTCCATGGGGATTCCATTTGCTCCATGATGCCTTGTCATTCTTCATCTGCTTGATTGATTCATCTACATCATTGATTCTTCCCAAAGCAAGTTTCACCTCATCAGGAGTTGGAGGGATTCTGAGATAATTTATGACTGGATGTTTTAGAGAAGGAGTTGAGAACACTCTCATCAGCAACAGAGTCTCCACTAAGAAGGTCTTCAAAATGCACCTTCCAATGGGCATTGATGGCTCTCCTTTCCTTGATCAGGGCTTCTCCATCCTTATGTCTCAAGGGGGGCTTGGTCCCTAAGTACTCAGACTGTAAATGACTTTGGGGGGACTGAAGACATCACACATATTGTGGATATCAGTGAGATGTTGAATCTCCTTCACCTTGTCTTCCCACCATTTGTTCTTCATATCATGGATCCTCCTTTGGATCTCTGCCTTGGCTTGTTGGAGATGCAATTTCTTCTGCTTGGAGTTGGTGTCATTTTGCCAAACATACAAGGCCTTACGCTTGCAATCAATAACATTTGGATCTCCTGGTTATTCTCATTAAACCAGTCTTGATGCTTCCTGGTAGAGAATCCAAGTGTCTCTTCACAGGTGCAGATGATAGTGGCCTTGAGGGAACCTCACATGCTGCTGACATTCACCCATTCTTGTTGATTGGAATTCACTGTTTTTTTGTTGAGGCACTGGTGGAAGAGGTCTTGCTTACTTGGATCCTTGAGTCCTTCAATATTGATCTTCTGTTGGCATTGCTTCTGCTGCAGTTGTCATTTGGGAGCCAGTTTGAGTGACATAACAGAGAAGAGGAGTCAGTGATCAGTCCAGCAACCATCAGCTCCTTGCATAGCTCAGGTGGTCTCTCTTTTGTATGACATTTTAGGATTGCAACATTCGTAGATTAATAGCTAAATTTGATAACCATTCAACTGCTTCAGGGGTAGCTGCATGGATTGATTTTAGATCATCATTAAATGATCTAATTGGGCAATCATTCACAATGTGTTTCACCATCTGAAAAATTGCACCATAATCACAACCCAGACTCTCTTTGATTTTCCATTTATGGAGTAGGCGTCCACATTTTCCATGAAGTCCAGATGCAATTATGGACATCTTTGTGATCCCAGGCATGGATAATGACATAATCAACCAGGTGCCAATGCTTAGATTGTGGGTGTTGCCATGATGTCATGTGGCTGTTTTTCTAGTGAAACAGGGATGGTGAGTCCATGTTCTGCACATTTGGTCAAAAGTAGGATGCCATTGGAGTTGACCTTTCCTGCTCCTTCCTTGCTGATGGCTCTGTTCCAGAGGTTAGAGTCCCTTCTGACTGGCATTGAACTCACTGATAAGAAGACGTCTGTCTTCCTTTGGAACGTCAGAAAGGACTTGGTCAGGTTGGCATAGAATTCCTCCTTAGTTTCATTGGCGACATCAGGAGTCAGGGCATACATGCTGATGACAGTAGTATATTGGCTCTCCACCAGTTTAAGATGAAGAGCTACGAGGCACTCTTTAATTCCAATATAAACCAACTCAATGATTTTCCTAAGTTAATTCTTAATGGCAAAACCAACTCCATAAAGTCAGTATTCTCCTTCCTGTTTACCCTTCCAGAAGAAGATATAGCCGCCTCCATGTTTTTTGAGCTGCCCATCTCCCGCTTGCTGGGTCTCACTTAGTGCAGCTACGTTGATGTTGTGGTGCCTCAGTTCTCCGGCCGTGATTGCAGTGTGGTGCTCTGGGCATTCACTATTAGGGTTGTCCATGAGGATACTGATGTTCTACATCCTGAAAGTTATGTATCTTCGCTGGTATTTTCAAGTGCAGTAAAGGTGATCCCACTGGATGCAGTTATCCAGTCAGGAAGAACTATAGAATATTGTATTAGACATATCATGTTTAAGGCACCTTTTCTAGCCCCCTCCCCATGTGTGATGAGCAGAGTGGATCCTGAAGAGGGCTGCTCAGTCACCATTACAGCTGCTCAATTGGACTCCTGTCTTGTTCAAGTGCTAAATGACTTTCTTGTAATTGCCGCCTTCGTGCCAGTACATGACTAGAAGCTTCCAGACCTTACAAACCTGCTCCTGTCACCATTAGCTGGTTACCAAAGGGTTTGAGGAATTAATGTGCTGGAAAAACTGTTGTCATGGAAGATGCCTGTGTGTGACTTCTTCTGTTATGGAGAAGTTGTTGCATATCAGTGTCCACATGGCTCTTGACAGAACGGGACCTGATCCAATGGTGAGGAAACCAAGACAACTGGGATTTCGTTCCACTGCAGCCTTCATCCACCTTCACAGCTGTTGAGCTTTTGACATCTTCTTCTGCCTGCTCTACCACTGCAGACATGTAGACCTAAGGCTGGGGTCTAGGCAGGCTTATTATACCTGGAACTAGCTTATTGCCTGTCATGAATGACAGAGGGTTTCAGGGAGTGTTTAAGTGCCCTCTCCTCCACACCCCCGCGTACCCTTCGGGGCTGGCCATGTAAACAGTCCCTCCACTGCCACCACCTCCTCCTCCAGCCTCCGGTACGGTGGCTCCCTCCCCCCTGCCTGCTTCCACCTCCTCCCCCAGAGCAGCAAGGATTCCCCCCATCTCTACTACTCTCCCAGCTCCTTTCCCTCCCTCTCTCTCCACCTCCCCCTCCCTGCCAGCTGTTGTTGGGGCCAGGCGGCAGGGGGACACTGCCAAAGTAACCCCCTCTCCCCTCCACTCCCTGCTTCCCTCCATTCCTTCCTTCCCTGCCACTTGGCCCCAACAACACCCACCACCATGACCCCCCCTCCCTTCGCTCTCAGGCAGGGAGGTGGGGGGAAGCCCTGCTGCTCAGGTGGCCAGGGCCTGTCTGCCACCACCACAAACTTCTCTGGCAGTGGTGCAAAGTTGGACCCATGCAGTCTGGGCCTGCGCAGCCAATCACTGCCCGCCCTCTCGGCAGTGCATGCGTAGTTGGCCAAAAGCATTATGGACAGACAGGCACATAGACAGATGGACTAAGCCCTTTATTATAATAGAAGGCTGGTGAGAAGCTTGGCCTCCACCCACTTCAGCATGCACCCATATCTGGAAATAAGACACTGTAACCCTTTCAGAACAGCACTAAACAAATTCTCAGATTTTCTATCTTGAGCATAGAAAATCTCAAAGATCTTCTATCTTGGTCTGTGCTCAGGGTCATTCTAAAGCAGCTCCATTGCCCATGCATGGATCATGAGTGAGGGAGGGGAGGAAGATGTTCCTCAGTGATTTAGCTTAGCTGAGAGGAGCTATAATTGCAGCTTTGCAGGATATGAAGGGATAAACAGCAAGGAGGGAAAGAACTATTTAATAGTGTCACAAGTAAATTTAGGCTTGAAATTAAGAGAAAGGTTCTAACCACCAGAGGAATGAAGTTTTGGAACAACCTTTCAGTAGAAACAAGAAAACAAACTGGTTTTAAAATGGTGCTTTAAATTTATTAAATAAATTACAGGAGGATGTCATTGCCTATGATAGCAGGAGCCTGGATCTAGTGACCCAAGTGATCCTATGTCCTATATTACTGATTTTTCTTGTTGTTCTAAGGCTAAGCTTCTCCTCCAGCAGAAGCTACACATAAATATGCTACAAAGAAACTTAAGAACTGCCTTTCAAAATGGCTACTAGGGCTGTGCGCAATGACTAGAATTCTTCATAAGACATCGAGTGGGTAAGTTAACTAGTAGGGTGAAAGTGCTAGACTTTAGGAAAGCTGATTTCAATGAACTCAGGCGATTAGTCAAGGACGCACTGCAGAGTAGGAGTTTTGAAATGATGGGAGCCCAAGAAGGGTGGCTGTGCCTTAAGGAAACGATCCTTCGGGCACAGAGAGAGATGATCCCGATGCAAGGAAAAAGAGGGAAAGGGGCCAGGAGGCTTCCTTGGCTGACCAGAGAAATCCAGGGCAGCCTAAGGGCCAAAAGGGGAGCACATCAAAAGTGGAAACAGGGAGAGATCACCAAAGACGAATATACCTCCTCTGCTCGTGCTTGTAGGGAGGCAGTTAGATGGGCCAAAGCTACCATGGAGCTGAGGATGGCATCCCAAGTAAAGGACAACAAAAAATTTTTCTTTAGATATATAGGGAGTAAAAGGAAGGCCCAGGGAGGAATAGGACCCCTACTAAATGGGCAGAAGCAATTGGTGACGGACAGGGGGGACAAGGCCGAACTCCTCAATGAGTTCTTTGCCTCAGTGTTCCTAAGCGAGGGGCACGACAAGTCTCTCACTGGGGTTGTAGAGAGGCAGCAGCAAGGCGCCAGACTACCATGCGTAGACCCTGAGATGGTGCA
>NW_005843009.1:217892-218213 GCF_000455745.1 Alligator sinensis
GAAGCCATCAGAAAAGCCAATGGCACTTTATCGTGCATCAGCAGATGCATGACGAATAGGTCCAAGGAGGTGATACTTCCCCTCTATCGGGCACTGGTCAGACCGCAGTTGGAGTACTGCGTGCAATTCTGGGTGCCGCAGTTCAAGAGGGATGCGGATAACATGGAGAAGGTTCAGAGAAGGGCCACTCGTATGGTTAAGGGCCTACAGACCAAGCCCTACGAGGAGAGACTAGAAAAATTGGACCTTTTCAGCCTCCGCACGAGAAGGTTGAGAAGCGACCTTGTGGCTGCCTATAAGTTCATCATGGGGGCACAGAAG
>NW_005843009.1:218412-238611 GCF_000455745.1 Alligator sinensis
GACCCAGCGCTCTTTCCTGCCTATGCAGGGGGTCGGACTCGATGATCTACTGAGGTCCCTTCCAACCCTAACATCTATGAATCTATGACTATGTTTCATTTCATTTCAGTTTTGGATTCAGCCATTTCGGAGGACAGTGATTTGTTTTGGTGTTTCAGATCACTGTTCCATTTCGATTCAGCTGAATCTGTTTCAGAGTTTCGATGCTGTTTCAGTGCTGATTCAGAGATTCAGATTGGCCAGGGAGAGGCCGACACTGCTGGGCAGCTGCAGGTTCTCCCGTGTCTCCTCTGGCTGTGCCTACCTCTGCCCTGGCAGGGTGAGCCATGTGAGTAACTGCTATGGCTGTGCTGCCTGGTCCCATCCCCCATCCAGTCCCACTCTCCTGGCACTTAAAAAAAATAAATCACCAGATGCAGCAGTGGTGGGGCAGCGGAGATCGCCCCCCTGCCTGGCAGCCACGTGGCAGCTGTCACTTTGTGTGGGTGCAGTGCAGCTTGGCAGGGCTCCACACACTGTCTGGGAGCTGGGGTGGCTCCAGCAGTCAGCTGGAGCCCAGCACTGCTCAGCCCCACACTGCCCTATCGAGCTGCGCTACACCCACGCCATGGGGCAGCTGCTGTGCGGGTGCCAGGCAGGGGGGCAATACCTGCTGCCCCCCACTGCCCCATTCTGCACAGGAGGGCTCTGCCATGAGCACCCAGAGGCCCCAATCACTGCTACTGCATCCAGTGAGTGTGAGGCTTTTTTTTTTAAAAAGCTCCGCATTCATCAGCTGAAGCAGCAGCAATTGGGGTTTCTGGGCACTCATGGCAGAGCCCCCCCCCCGTGAAGTGCAGGGCAGTGGGAATCACCCCCCTGCCCCCCTGCTTGGCACCCGTATAGCAGCTGTTGCACCGCACAAGGTCTGGGAGCTGGGGTCACTGGGACTGAGAGGTTCTAGGCTCCGGCTGACTGCTGGAGCTGCCCCAGCTGCTAGACAGCATGTGAGACCCTGCCAAACGGCGCTGCACCTGCACGATACGAGAGCTGCCGCACAGATGCCAAGCGGGGGGAGGGGTGATCCCTGCTGCCCACCTGCCCCGCACTGCATGGCGGGGCTCTGCAATGAGCCCTCAGAGGCCCTGATCACTGATGCTGCAGCTAGTGAATGCGGGGATTTTTTTTTTATTATTTTTTTTTTGAAGTGCCAGGAGGCTGGGGCTGGGGTGGGCTGGGGCTGGTCAGGGCAGCCATGGGGCTTTTCCTGCAGCTCCTCTGGCTGTGCCTGCCTCTCCCTAGGTGGGGGAGCCACTGCCCTGCCTGGCCCTATCCCCCATCCGGCCCCAGCCTCCCACCACTCTAAAAGGAGGGCTGTGGGGCTGTGCCGGGGTGCCTCCAAAACATCTGAAACATTTCCAAAATGTTTCAGATAGTTTCGTTTAGTTTTAGAGATGCTTCAGAGCCTTCTATTTCATTTTGGATTCAGTGTTTTGGGTGACAAAACAGGCCGACACGCCTCCAAAATGAAATGGCTGCCAAAATTTCACACAGCCCTCACCCCACAATTTTTATGGTGTCAGAAAAATTGTGGGGTTCTCTTACTTGCTTGGGTTTTTCCAGCCTTCAGGGGAAAACTGGCTGCTTCCAAAGTCTGTGAAAGAAATTCAGGTTCTGAATGTAAACTTCGGTGCACATTAAAAAGGCTGCCTATACACATGCTTGGAGGAAGTGGTGGGGTGGGAGGGTGTGTGTTAATATGAGTGACTCCTAGACAGCTGCTCTAATTAAAGTGCCTCATTGTTATGTGTAATAAGCCCCTGTGTGTTTAAAAGTTACCTCATTCAACAAGATTTAGATAAAGCATCCCGTGGCCATTTAAAAATATTCAGGGGCTTAAAATACATGAGCCACGTGAGATGATGCTGCATCAGTGCTGGAGCATTCTACTTGGAACATGGAGCAGTCTTGATTAATCAAGTCTGCTCTGTCACACTCTAATTCAAATGCCAATGAGCACGTGTATAGGCAGCCTAATAGAAGAACACTTGCAAGTGGGTGCTGAGGGGACTCCCTTTAACTTCAGCTAACTTCAGAGGTGGGAGAACTGCTGTGTCATCTTTCTTCATTGCATGTCATTTCATTTCCATTCCTATCCAGTTGCCCACACTCCACCATTCCCATCCCACTCTAGGCTTCCCCACTGCCTCCTCCCATCTCTTCCGGTGTTTCTCTTCCATCTCTTCCAGTGTCGTTTCCCATCACATATTCCCTCTTCTGTCCTCTTTTTCCTTGTACCCCTTAGCCTCCCTCCTATTTTCTTTATTTCCATATGCTCTTTAATCTCCTCAAACCCCACAATCCCACAAAATCCTTAACCTTCCCTCCTTGTATCCAAATTCCCCAGATACTCATTTGTTTTGCTTCATATTCCATCTTGCTTCCTTTGTTTTTTTAACTGCTTCATGATCTCAGCCTTAACTCCCTTTCACCACACTTCTTATATGGGAATAATAATACTCAGTATTTATATGATTATTTACATGCTCAGAGCAGCATACAGCCATTAATAAATTCACCCTCCCAATACTGTTGAGGTGAATGTCTAAAACAACTAGAATTACCCACTTATGAAATGTAGACATCAAGTAAACTTGGATTAAAAATGTGTTAGCCAACATGTTGTAACTGTTTGGAGGATATAGCACAGATAACAAAGTATGCATATTGCTGTTAAACTGGCATAGCCAATGTCTAGAGGCCAGCCTAGTTTTCAATTTGACCATTTCAGTAGTATTGTACTAACCTTTTCAAACATACATTTGAATGGTGTGCATTTTAAAACCATACATGTAAATCCTAATCTAGATAAGGCCTTGTGGAATCTCAGCATGGGTATCAAAGTACTTGTACCTCATTTGAGGGAAGTATTAGCAAGCATCAAGTTCAGTTGGCCAATAAAGGTAAGAGAGTTAATATTGAAGTCAGTGACTGGATAAAAGAAGTCTCTTCCAGGCTCAGGGGTCCCTGGGAAGTGAGTGGGGCCTTCTGCCAGTTCTGCAGACCTGGAAGGAGAGTTTTTGTGACTGAAAGAAGGAATAAAGCGGAAGGACACAATCACTTCAAAAATCATGGGCCAGACGTTAACGAAAGCCTGTATTCAGCACAGTCCCTTTTTCCAAATTATTCCTACTACTTATTTCTATTGTTCTACAAATCAGCATCTCTCAAAGGATGGCATAAACTTCAGATCAAAACACTTAGATGACAGCCTAAACTTTATGATTCAGCCGAAACAAAATTTCATTCCATGATGGAGTGAGCTACAGGATGAGCCAAAGGTTTCCTGCCTGAAGGTCAGATATAGCATTCAGTAAAGGGCGGTGGGGTGGGGGGTGGGGGGAACATAATTAAAAACAGAAAATGTAAATTACTTATATTACAATATGCAAAACTGCAGAAGCCAGAAGGATAAAATATGCCTGTATTGGCATTCTACTGTAATGGGGAATAAAATTACTTGGGGAGGCAGCCCGAAGAGGCAGATCTAGATAGAAATGGAGAGGATTAGTAATAGTGAAGGGGCCACTAGATGTACCAGGCAATGGCTGAGGCCAATTGTCTTAATTAAGAACAGTGTCCAAACTTGTATTTTCATTTTCTCTCAGCCAGGAATTTCTGTCAAGACATTGTGCATAAAAAGGCATCAGCAACCTGTAATAGGAGCTGCCGGTGGAACAGGCACAGACTGTAGCACTTTCCAGACAGATTGTACTTTATAACCAAAAGTGTCAGTCCTTGAGAAGAGGTGGCCTAGTGACACAGTGAATTAGCCCATCAGGGCCAAGGTGCATCAGCAAAGTTGGGCTGAAGAAAACCCAAGAACTGAAACACATGGAGACACTGCAGGTTAGGTAGGACTAGGCACATTGCTCACCACCTCTTGCTCTCCTGTTTGCACCTTTCTTTTCTTTTTATAATCTCATCAGATTATAAATCTTTTACACAATGTGAATACAGAAGTCCCTGTCAGTCTGTATAATACTAAAAACATGGAACATGACTGAACAAAAATCACAAGAGGTAATATAAACTGTAACCCAGGAGGAAAGACAAGCCTATATATAGTAGGCTGACAGTCAAGCAGTCTTAAACTAGGAGTACCTTACAGCATTGTACAGTGGGCTGCCCACAAGTCAGATTCATCCGACTCCACATTTATTAATCTTTCTTCTGTTTCCAGATTCTGCCCCTGGATTTTAGTTCTGCTTGTCCCTTAGTAGGTTCATAGGCTAACACTAATGGGATTGTGTAACACTTCAAAGAAGTTCACTTCTAACTGTAGTAACTCACTGCTAGGCAGAGGGAAGGGTGATTACACAACAAAAGCCAAACCCCAGGGTATGCATCTTCTATATTGACTTAAAATAAAAAACCCTAAAACATTAATGTCATAGCAACATAGCAAAACAATTCACTTAAAAAAGGAAATAGTGTTGTGTGGAGTTAATAATTCCTAGCTCTTTAGAGTAAATGTTTTCAGTAGTACTCCACAACTAGACTGGATTAACTACTGTTCCAGGTATATTCTGACAAAATGTAGTTCTTTCCCCTTTTAAAAAACATTAAAATGTGGATCTGCCCTGAAATATGACTCTCAAAATATGTGGTCCTTGTTTATTGTCCTTCTCTGACTTTAAACTTTGATCAGTTTACAAGTGAGAAGATTTTATTCCTCCCTGCCAGCCTGGCACCTGAGAGTTATGCTGGGCTCTCATATCACCAGTAACAAAGGTTCTCACATCAGTTAAACTGTTTCAAACCCAGAGTTTTCAGATTCTCGTTTCTGCTACACAGTGCCACTCCAAATTTTCACCTGTAATTTGCATTTAGTTAAAAATTCTGTTTAAGACCACAGAACTAAAATAGAAAGCAATTCCCTTCTCACAGTTCAGTTGGTTTCACAGGCCTATATGTATGTCTTTTATATATAACAGATAGGTTTTATCTATGTATGTGGGTTCATTCAGCTGGGAAGAGCAGTTGTAGCTGCCCAGTTGATGAAAAAGAACCATTCTTTATCTAGAAATATCTTTGCTCAGAGAGTAAAAGATTAGCTAGCTTTGTGAAGGCGAGGAAATGGCTAAGCAAACCCTTTGCAATCATCCATCCTACTAACTATCAGAGCAGTTTTTGCTGGGGGCCACTTAGAAAGGAGTCTGAATTTGCTATACTGTACCTTTGCATTGTATATGCACTCTGCAAGTCAGAAAACAGTGCAGCAAGAAACTGGCAGAGTTAGTGAGAATTTATACAGCAATCTCCAGCTTGGCTGTTGCTATCCAAGCCAGAGAAGTTAATAACCCTCAAGGAAAGGAGAATGACTTTTAAGAAGCCATGGTAACTCACCTGTGTTGCTTTTCCTCTTTCCACTGAGGTGTTTTTTCCTAGAAAAGCCCTTTCATCCAGCTCCGGTGCCTCCCCATAAGCTCCCTTCACTCACTGACTGCTGAGTTACCCTAGCCAAGTGAAAGGTTTTGTTGGGGAAAGTGGGAGGTGTGCAGTAAGTTTGCATACAGAGCTTAAAGGCACAGGCTGAGAACCAAGAGATGAAGTCTGAAAGTACAATGCTGCTTTAAGACAATGGCATAATAGGGTTCGATGTTTATTCATTTTTAGTTCCTCAGCATAGATTTAATGGACTCAGTTTGTAAGTACATTGTTATTTCTAGTTGCCCCATGCTGGAAACTCGGCCTAACGTCTCAAAGTTCTTTGTTGCTTTTAGCTTGTCAGGAAGATCCCACAGGATAGATTCTGCTGTGCTCTCCCGGCCTTTCCCTCCCTGGAGTTTTATAAGTGTCATCAAATGCAGAATTTTACCTTTCATGATGTACTTAGTTTATTAACTACTCAGAACTGTGTTGACTTCATAAAGTAAAAGCTTGTTAGCAATGAGAGTCAATAGATGTGATTCTGTCCGCAAAAGTAGCAACTAAGTAAGGACCGTTTTACAGAATTGCTTTTCACAACAAAATGTCTCTCTCTGTTACTTATGTCATCCACTACTCATCATAGTAGTGATGTAGTGCCCTGGCATCAGATGAGAGAGTCCACTCCAGTGCCAGGAGAGGCCACTACTGCCAAGAAGCAGCAATGGATGGTGGTAGTAGGTGACTCCCTCCTGCAAGGCATGGAAACATCCATCTGCTGGCTTGTCCTGTTGGCTCAGAAGATCTGCCGTTTGCCAGAAACCTGTATCCAAGATGTCATGGGCCAAGACTCATCTAGTCCACTGACTACTAACCCATGCTGCTCATCTATGTGAGCACTAATGATACTGCCAGAGATGAAGTTGAGCAGATCAATGACTCCATTGCTCTTAATGCAAGGGTGAAGGAAACAGGGTGCCCAGGCAGTGTTCTCACTGAGCGCACACATCCTGGAAATTAATGCATGGCTGAAAAGATGGCATTGCTATCAAGACTTTGGCTTCTTTGACCATGGGGTGGTGTTCACGAAGATGTACTGATGGGAAGAGATGGGATGAAGAGAGAGAAGAGTGTCTTCACTCATAAACTGATCAAAGTTTAGAGCCAGAGAAGGACAATAAACAAGGACCACATATTTTGAGTCACATTTCAGGGAAGATCCGCATTTTAATGTTTTTTAAAAGGGGAAAGAACTACATTTTGTCAGAATATACCTGGAACAGTAGTTAATCCAGTCTAGTTGTGGAGTACTACTGAAAACATTTATTCTAAAGAGCTAGGAATTATTAACTCCATACAACACTATTTCCTTTTTTTACGTGAATTGTTTTGCTATGCTGTTAATGTTTAACATTAGGGAGGATGTCACGGTGGCCATCTGCTACCAACCAGCAAACCAGGAGGAGGCGGCCTGCTTTAAACAATTGATGAAAGCTTCCAAATTGCAGGACTTGGTTCTTATGGGGAACTTTGATTATTGGGAAATCTGCTGGGAGGCAAACACAGCAGTGCACAAGTAGTCCAGAAAATTCTTGGAGTGGACTGGGGATAATTTTTTGATACAGATGGTGGAAAGGCCAACTGGTCTTTGGCCAAAGGCATGACTTACTGCTCACCAACATGGAAAAATTGGTTGAGAATCTGAAGGTGGAAGGTAACTTGGGTGACAGTGATCATGAAATGATAGATCCTAAAGGGGAGGATGGAAGGAGAGCATCAGAATAAGCATACTGGACTTCAGAAAAGCAGACTTTAACAGACTTAGAGAAGTGGTGAGCAGGATCCCCTGGGAGGCAAGTCTGAGTGGAAAAGGAGTCCAGAAGAGCTGGCTGTATTTCAAAGAGGCTCTCTTGAACAAGAGCAAGCTACCCCAATGAGGCAGAAGAATGGGAAGTGCAATAGGAGACCAGGCTGGCTAGACAGCAATCTCTTCAGAGTTGAAACTCAAAAAGGACTCCTACAAAAAGTGGAAATATGGTCATAGTACTAGGGAAGAATATAAGAATATCACTTGGGCATGCAGGGTGAAAATTAGGAATTCCAAGTCATGATTTGAGATGCAGCTGGCAAGGGACATAAAAGGCAATAGAAAGGGATTCTACAGGTACGTCAAAAACAAGAGGAAGACCACAGAAACCATAGATTCCTTATGGAATGCAGAAGGCAGTCTTGCTACAGATGATATAGAGAAGGTTGAAGTATTTAATGCCTTTTTTACTTCAGTTTTAACAAATAAGGGTAGCTACCAGATGATGAGTGCAGTTGGCAGCAGACATAGGGAAGATGACAAACATCCTGGAGCAGTGGTACTCAGCCTTTTTCCCTAGTAGGCCAGATGGGTACTACTTGGTCTGATCATGGACCGGATGATGGCTCTGATCCAGCACCTAAGGCCACTGTGGCAGTCACCATTTGGCCATATGGAGGGGACAGGGATAGCCTGGCCTCACAGGGGTAGAAGGGAGCTTTACTCCGCCCTGTGAGAGACATGACATGGCTGGAGGGGTGAAGAGGGCATTAATTGGCTCTGCTGGGGGTAGGGGACATGGCTCAGCAACAACTCAGCCCCATGGGGGAAAGGAAGGGGGCTTGACCTAGCCCCATGAGGGAAGGGTGTGGCTGGCTTCAACTTGACCCTGTGGGGGAAAAGAAGGTGTCCCTCAGCCTTGTTGGGGGGAGGGAGGGGGCATGGTCCCAACCCAGGCTTGTGGGGGGAAGGGGACATAGCCTGGCTGTGACTACGTGGGGCTTGGGAATTTGACAGGGGTGTTAAGGTGGCCATAATAATGAGCTCCCCTGACACCATATTTCCCATCTCTTGGGGAGCCCTGCAGGCCAAATGTGATGGCTCCGTGGACCACATTTGGTCTATGGCCTGGAGGTTGATCATCCCTGGCCTGAAGTAATGGCAGAACAGGTTGGAGATTACTTAGAGAAGCTAGATACTTTCAAGTTGGCAGGGCCAGATGAGATGTACCCAAGGATACTGAAGGGATTGGCTGAGGTGATTTTAGAACCATTGGCTACCCTCTTTGAGAACTCATGGAGGTCAGGTGAGGTCCTGGATGACTGGAAACATATATATAGTGCCCATATTGAAGAAAGGAAAGAAGGAGAATTTGGGGAACTATAGAACAGTCAGTCTCACCTCCAGATCTGGAAAGATCATGGAGCAGGTCTTCAAGGAATCCATTGTGAAGCACCTAGAGGAGAACAAGGGGATCAGGAAGGTAGCATGGATTCACCAAGGGCAAGTCATACATGACCTACCCGATTTCCTTCTATGATAAAGTGGCAGGCTCTGTGGATGACAGGAGATCAGTTGACATTGTATACCTTGATTTTAACAAGGCTTTTGACACCATCTGCCACTACATTCTTTTTAGCAGGCTAAGAACATAGAGTAGACTAAAGTACTGTAAGGTAGATATATAACAAGTTGGATCACTGCACAGGCAGTCCTTGACTTACAGGGTTTTGAGTTACAATGTTTCACACTTACAACATTTATAAATTGACACCCTGTTTCAATTTTTGTGAAGTCAGTTTCAACTTTACAATGCTTGATCTGATGCAATGCCATGCCAGTGAACAATTTCGGTGCATCACTGATCTCCCTGGATAACATCTGTCCAAACTTCCTTGGACACTTTCTTTAAGAAATCAGATAAGACTCCAGAAAAACCTGCAGCCAAGACTCCTGAGAAGACACCAGCCAAGAACCCTTCAAAAAGTCCAGCAAAGTCACCTCAAATAAGTCCTTCCAAATCAATAGGATTGCTAGTTACAATATAAATACATTAATGTAGCTATATTACTCATCTATAATTGATCAAGTACAAAATTCTGGGATATTTTGGGTGAAAATAGGGTATCAGGCCTTGGTTCAGGAACCAACCCCCCATTTATAACATTGTTTCTTATGAGAAAATTGGTACTGAGTTACAATGTTTCGACTTAAGGTTTTCAGGGACCAATTGTCTTGTAAGTCGAAAGACTGCCTGTACCAGCAAGTCATTCTCAATGGTCCAATGCCTGGTTGGGAGGAGGTGGAGTTCCCCAGAGGTCTGTTTTGGGTCTGGTATTCTTTAATATCCTCACTGATGATTTGAATACACTTTTAGCAAATTTGTTGGTGACACCAACTTGGGTGGGATTGTGGACACTTCAAAGAGCAGAGCTAGAATCCAGAATGGCCTGGATAGATTAACAAATATAGACTGGGGAATGACTGGCTTGGTTACAGTACTGTAGAAAAGGATCTGGGGCTAATGGTGGCCCATAGACTGAATATGAGCCAATTGTGTTTTTTTTTTTTTTTTTTTCAACAAAAGCAAAGCCAACAGCATACTGGATTGTATTAATAGGAGTGTCACTTGCAAATCAAGGGAAGTGATTCTTCCAGTCCATATGACACTGCTTCACCTGGAGTACTATGTCCAGTTTTGGGTCCCATACTTCAAGAAGGGCATAGATAGCTTGGAAAGAGGGAAGTGCAGGGCAACAAAAATAATTAGGAATGTGGTAGACAAGACTTATGAGAAAAGGTTGAAGAGGAAGGGTTCTTTAGTCTGCAGAAGAGAAGATTGAGGTGGGATTTAATAACAGTCTTCAAATACCTGCATGCCAACTATAGAGAAGATGGAGAAGGACTTTCCTCTGTGGCTGTAGGGGATAGGACTAGGAGCAATGACCTCAAGCTTCAGCTGGGGATATTTAGGTGGGCAATTAGGAAGAACTTTTTTACTATGAAGGTGGTCAAGCATTGGAACAACCTACCTAGACAAGTTATATAATCTCCATCCTTGGAAAATGTCAAAAGCAAGTTAGACAAACACTTTATTGGGAATGATTTATTCAGGGATGTTCCTGCTTTGATCAGGGGGTTGGACTAGGTGACCTTATGAGGTCCCTTCCAGCCCTACTTTCCTATGAAACTCCTCTGGCAGGGCTTTTGCTTCCACTTGTTGGACTGAGGTTAAACCTTCCCCCAGGGTGAGGCGCATGTTGCCATCTGAGAGGGCCCCTGAGGGAGCCAGACAAGCCTCAAATAAGCAGCTAGAAAGATTACACATGTCATGGGTCCTGCAGGACTTTAGCAAATTAACATGATTCATCTGGGAGCCTTCTCATTTCCCCACTAGACATACCCCATGGTTCACTTGCCCGGTCTACTGTAGCAGCTTGAACTTTGATATCTTGATAAGCACCAGGCTAGAAAAACCTAGTGAGCACCCTCTTCAGTGTCTTCTCAGCTGCCAAGTGACCTGCCCAAGGAATATCAAGGGCTAATCTTAAGACTTAATTACAGTACTGCTCTGGCACTAACAACTGGTACTTCCATGTCCCTGTAGGTTTGTCTTTTGCAGCCCTCACCAGTAGATCCCCCTATAATTCAAAAGGAGGATTCTGAAAATCCAGGTTGGACACCATTGGCTCAGCCCAACCAACCAAGCAGTGGGTAAACACAGAATCCTTCCTTTGACTGTGGATGCAATCTGGACCCCCTCCTACCCAGTCCACTCCACCTTTTGAATGTGACCTCCTGGGGCATGCTGTCCCCCTGAACCTACCCCTGAGGCATCTAGGTCATATTGTAGCCCAATGCCTTTTCCCCTGGCCCATGAGTGCCTCTTTCCTGGCCTTCTTGCATTCCTAGTGAGATGTGGGATGGGGTCCAAACAATCCTGTGCCTGAAAATGGGAACATTTCCTCCAGTGGTTGCTTGGCTGGATTGGGATTGATCATGTTTATCTTGATCCTCTGGATCAATTGTAACAGTTTGGCCATTGAGCCCAATCCTGATCAATCACAACTGGGTAGGTCAGGTGGCTGGCCACAGCAGCAGCAGTTTTGACCTATCCTCCCCAATAGTTAGGCTTGCTGGGATTGTGGGGTATGGCATAACACCCCCACAGATGTTATGTAGACATACTCCCCTGCTGGGAAGTCTGGTTCCACAAACCGCTGAGGTACAGAGCCTGTCCAGACCCAAATCTATCAGTCCCTATCTTACGTGGGCACCCCTATCTTAACAGGCACCATATAGGTGACATAACAAGGTGGCAGGGGCATAGGGACAACCACCCCAGATGCCAAATTGTGGGGAGGTGAAAAATTAATGATAGAAGTCATAGGTGACACGTGGGGGTGCACATGCCCCCCCCGCGAGATTGGCCACTGTCAAAGCTGCCGCCGGCTTCTGTGGCACCACCCTCCCCCACCCCCGACACCGCTGCCAGAGTCTGTGGGTAGTCCTCGCTCGCCACTTGCTGCCAACTACAAGTGGTGCCCCCCCAGTCTTGGGAAGCATCAGTCGCTCATGATAGCAGTAGCAACTGGAAATTGCTGCTCCACTTTTTTCTGGTGCCTGGCCACATCCTGATACTGTTGCACCACATAACCCTTCATATCTGGACCCTCCTTCAGTGCAGCTGGTGTGTAGGTTTGCATATACTCACAATCCATCTGAGGACAGTGCCTGTACCGGTGGTCCTCCTCACAACATTTAAAACAGGTAAGAAAACCACTCCAGTCCCTGTCACGCTGCTTCAACCTTCTTCAAGTTCTCTTCTTCCCCAAAACTGTCCTTTAAGGACAGATTGCTGTACTGAAGTCTTGAAGGAGATTGAGGTGTGGGCCCAAATAGTGGTGTCCCAGACAAAGAGCCCCTTTACAGCTGCATCTGGTTTCCACTGGAACTTACAGTGCAAGTGTGCCTCCATTCAGTTTTCTACCATATGGGTGGCCTTATCTAGACTGGCCAATTTATTGTGTTTGGTGAACATGGGCCCGGGCCCACCACAAACATCTATAAATCCCCCTTAAAAAGGGATGTCACTGAGAATGCAACAACTGATAGCTTGAGACAAATTAAAAAGAAAACAGAAATGGGAGTGAGTGTTACAGGTTCAAAGCAAGGGATCCAGAAGGGGAGCATCATCCAGACTGGACACACATTGTCAGTTGACCAACTTCTGAAGTCCCACTGAGACTATGGAGCAAAATTGTTCTAATGTTATTAGTTCCATTATTTCAAATAATGTGCATGATTCCGGTTTTAACCAGTGGGTGCAGAAGTCCTTTAGCCTTTGAACAACTGCTCAAGGCTGAGAGTCAGAATTAAATATCTCCTGCCTAAGCCTACATCAATACGTTTCCTTCATCAGACCCAGGTGGTTCAATATAGCAGCCTTAAGAATCTTATAAATCTTGGGATGAAGCAGCCTCAAGATCTGGTAGGCTGCCTGAACTTCCCTGGTTAAAAAGCGAGCTATTTTGATGGCCCAGTTCTGGTGACCACTGGTAAACCCCCGCTACCTGCTCTACCTAGAAGGAAGGACCAGGCCCCCTGCAGCTCAGGGTCTGCCAGCAGCTTGGTCCCTGGCCATGGGAGAAGTGGACAGGTTCCACAAAAAAAAAAAAAAAAAAAAAAAAAAAAAAGAGGATCAGGCCTCTCACCACATACCCCCTGAGCTTCTGGTGGGGGCAGTCCTTCCCTCCAAGGTGGTAGCACCTCTTGAGGCCACCCAGGTGGGTTGCTAGCTGCATGGCTGCTGCCCCAGGTCAGAGGCAGCACCTGGCTCAATCCAACTCTTCCCCAAACCCAAACAGTGGAAGCCTGCTAGTTGCTGCTCCCCAGGCAGGCTTGGAAGAGTTGGATCAGACAGAGCTGCCTCTGAGCTGGGGCAGGTGGTCCTGGGGGGGCACTGCTGCCACGGAGGGAAGGACTGGGCCAACCTGCAGCTTAAGGGTGGCACAGCCTGGTGGCAGCTCAAGCAGGCAGGCTCCACCGGAAAAAAAGCCATGAGGGGCCTGAACTGGTTCCCCCCCTCCCCCAAATGGAACCTGCCCACCTCTCCCGCGGCTGGGGGTTTGCTGCCAGTGGGCCCTGAGCTGCAGGGGCTTGGTCCTTCCCTCTGCAGCGGCAGTGCCCCACCAGGCCACCCAATCAAGCGCCTAGCTTGCAAGAGCTGTCCCAGTTCGGAGGCAGCACCTAGCCCAATCCAACTGTTCCCCAAGCCCGAGCTGGGGCAGCACCGACCAATGGATGGCCGTGGGGGGCACCACTGCTGCAGAGGGAAGGACTGGGGCCCCTGTAGCTCACTTCCGAGTTGCGGGACCCAGGCAGGCCCACGGAAAAAAGGATCCGGCCCCTTGCCATAACAGTAATGGAAGCCCCTAAATTAAAATGGTCGGTTTTAAGCATGCAACTAAAACTGCACTGGTTTCAATTTAGGGGAATACACCCCTGTCACATGTACAAGTGTCATCAACATGATGAAGTCACCAACCCCCACCAAAAAACAAAAAAAGCAATTTGAGGCTGCTTTAGCAGAAGTATCATATGTTAAGTACAGGAGGTTATAGCATTACTGTAGTCAGAGTTGGTTAGGCCTCAGCTGGAGTTCTGGTCTCAGCAGTTCAAGAAGGAAATGGAGAAACTGGAGGCAAGCAGTGAAGATGACAATGAAGTTGAAATGCAAGGTTTGAAAAAAAGGTTGAGAGAACTAGTTTTGTTCAGTTTGGAGAAATGATGATTAAAGGGGTGAGGGGGCATGACAGCAGTTTTCAAATGCTTAAAAGGCTGCCATTAAAAAGAGGAAGTTTATAGAATCATAGAAAAGTAGGGCTGGAAGGGACCTCTGGAAGTCATTTAGTCCAATCTGCTGCTCAAGTCAAAACCATCTCATACAAGTCCTTGTCTAACCTATTCTTAAAACTGAACAATCAACCCTGGTGCACTTCTACAAGACAACAGCAGCACCCTAACCTTGAACAGGTAAAACAGGAAGATGAGGACTGTCAGAGGGCCATGCCTAACCCCACTACAGGGGAAGGCAACCCCCCCCAAATCTGTACCAGTCTGATCATAGAGTAAAATTTCTTTCTGATCACAAATGTGGTGATGAGGCCGACCCTGAATTGAGGGGCAAGCTCTTCAAACCAAAAACCTGGTTTTTTAGTTCCAGCAGGAGCATTGGCACATAGTCAAAATCCCCAATCTTGGCTGCTACTAACAACCTATGTTTCTCAAAAAGGCAACTCCCTCCTCCCCCCTGCCAACAGCTGTAGCCACAGGAGGAGGAAAAAATTCCCTTCCCAGCCCCATCTGGGATCCAGAAAAGCCCAGGTGGAAAAAGAAAAAGAAATCAAGCATCCTCTATTCTGCTCTGAAGCCTGGGGACAGCTAACATAATTCCATACATTGCACCCTCCAACTGGACAGCCAGAACTCCTCTTTTTGTATCCCCAGATAAAATTATCACAGCTGCTTTAATTTTTTTTCATAACTAAGCTAGTTATGGAGCTCTGCTTCATTCTCCTGCTACTCAGCATGGTCCTCCCTAATTTCCACCTGCAATGTTCTTCTTGCTATCTCCCAGTGATCCATCTGAAGAGCACGGATTTCCGGGTATCTGACCATTGCTTTTCATAAAACACTCCAGGCATAGCCATCTATGCCTTAATCATCCCAACCACTACTTACCAACCTCACCTTGAACCCTCTGATGAAGGAGCTTCCACAGCTTCCTCCCGCAGTCTATTCCAGGCAGCCTTACTGCTTTAACAGTGAAGGAGTTTTTCCTGGTGTTCAGTCTAAAATCTACTTTGCTGCTATTTTAAGTGACTGGTATGCATCCTACTCTCTGCAGCAGTGGCCAAAAGGTATTGTCCCTACGCTTTACGTTATCATGCCCCCACTTAATTGCCTGTTCCATGAGCTAAACATGAATATTTCTTTTAACTTCTCCTTGTATGGCTTACCTTTCAATCTCTTTATCCTTTGTTGCCTGCCTGTGGACTCTGAGCTATGGGGCAAAAGAGGGATATACACACAGGGCCTTTTTCTATCCCTGAGTCTAAGTCCAGGAATCATAGGCTTTGGCCAGCTCCATTTCTGGATGCTTCATATTAGTACACATCTGGATGAAGAAGGTGTACAGGCCATGGCTATTCCTGCATGACAACATAATTATGCACAGCCATCACACTGCAGAGTCCTATTGAGTCTATGATCCACCAAGACTTCTAGGTCTTTTTCCATGGTGCTGCTCTCCAGCCAAGTATCATCCACTTTGTTTTTGTGGTTTTGATTATTCTTCCCTAGTTGGAAGCCTAGAAGCCCTCCTGCTTCCCCCCACATGGATCACTGGGAGATAATGAGCACTTGTCAGCATTGTACTTTATCTTGTTGGATCTCGCCCAGATTTCCAAATGATTAGAATCTGGAATTCTGCTCCTGTCCTGCATCATGTTTGCAGTCCTTCCCATGTTTGTGTCATCGGCAAATTGGCTTAAGAAGCTTTCTGTTCTAGCCTACAGCTTGCTATTAAATATGTTGATCAGCACTGGACCCAAGATAGACCATTGTTGGATTCCACTTGTAACCTCCTGCCATTCTGATATGGATCCAAATTACCCTTTGCTAGCTGCCATTGAGCCAGCTGTCTATCCACCTAGGCATGCATCTGCACGTGCAATTAATGCGATGCAATAAACTCCAGAGTCATTTGATCTGGAAGAAACTGCTCTTGGGCTCAGCATCTACATGTGTGCCAAGGACAGCAGCAATTTGAGCTGAGGAAGAATGGCCTTGGGCTGGCAGGGGGCACTGGGGGTCAGCACTGGGCTTTAGGTGGCAGCGGTGGACAGTGGAGGGGTTGGCTGGGGCATGAGGGTGCTGAGAGTGTGGAGCAATGTGGCTAGCTAGTAGGTAGCCCCCACACTTTAGCACCCTTGTGTCCCAGCCAGCCCCTGTCACTGTCTACACATGCGTTTCAGTGCAGTTACCTAGTCCGCTGTAAGATAGGACTGTCCCCAACAGCACTATCTTACGGTGGAGTTAGTTAGTTTACTGTGGCCTAGTATTGGTGCACATGTAGATGGTGATGCTTTACTGCAGAGCTGATTAGTCTCCTGTGCAGTAAAACATGTGTAGATGCACTCAGTAGTAGTTTTAGTTACCCCACATCTGTTCAATTTCTTTATTTGTTTATGTGGGACTCGGTCAGAAACCAACACTGACGTCCAGATACACCACGTGCCCTGCGTTCTCTTCATCTATCTACTTATTTTGTCAAAGATGGAGATCAAGTATGTTTGGCATGATTAGTTCTGGGGTGCATGCAGCACCCCAGAACTAATCTGTCATGCAGAGCTCTGCCAACAGTGCTGCAGAGCCCACCATCAGCATGCTCTGATGGTGGGCTCTGCAGCATGCTCCGCAGCACTTCTGGGTCCACGGGGAGCGTGTTGGGGGGCCTCCCCACAACCCCTAGCTTGGCAACTGGTGCCTCCTGGATCTGGGGGGCACCTGGGGTCCCCCCATGGCCGATTGCCGAGCTGGGGGTCATGGGGGAGCCCCCATTGTAGGGGGGGCCCTCCCACACTCCTGTGGGATGCTCCATCTGCCCCAGCATTGCAGCGTTCATGATCTGTGCCTGGTACCTTGAGGTATGTAGAAAAAACAAAAACAAAAAAACCCAAAACCATTTAAAGCTGTGTTTATGGCCGAATCGCTGATTCTCTGAATCAGCATCGAATCTTCAGATTTGGCCAAATCAAAATCAGGGACAGTGATCCGAATCAATGAATTGAATCACTGTCCCCGATTCAGGTGAATCCAAGTCGAATATGGCCCATTTCGCACATCCCTAATATTCATAGAACCTAATCTTGCCATCTTTAACATCTCTTACCAGGTGAAGTTCATTTTTTAGCTTTGCCTACCTGATTTTGTCCATGCAAGTTCTTGCTATTTTCTGGTTTGTTTCCTTGCTGGTTTGCCTCTTCATTGTTCCATTGGTTGTACACTTTTGTTTTGCTGTTGAGGCCTCTTGGAAGCTCCTTGTGCAGACACTGGTCTCTAGCCTTTTTTTCTTGTGCTTCCCTTGAAGAGTGCTTTATCCAGTACTTCTTCCTGACTTGGCAGTCTATTACAGATCCCCACTCTGGTGGCCACTGGGTTAAAAACAGGCATACATGAATGAGAACAAGTAAAAAAACCCCAAGCTTTATTTGGGGAGCAGTAAGCAAGCTTCTGCTTGGGAAGGATTGTCTCCAAATTAGAATTTCTAACAGTACATCTTCCCTCTTAACCATATGTACAAAAATAATTAATATAAAAAGATCAGTTAATACCCATCTACAGAGGAGAGGTTATTAGTATGCTACTCTGGAGCGAGTCTTTACCACTCACTTTTCTATTTCCACTTTTCGGCAGCTTTTAAATAGGTCTTTGTGAGTGTGGTGGGCTTGCTAGTGGCAGCCCAGCGTGCCAGTTTTGAGGAGGCTCAAGGTGATTGGTGGGGCATTTCCCCTTCCCCACATATCAGGTGATTGCAGGGGAGAGGGTTTCCCTGCCCATACCCAGGGGTGAAGCAAAGAACTGGACCAGAGAGAGGACTAACACCCCCCCACTCTCCGATTGGTTCATTTTCAACCACAGCCTGTGCCTACCGCCAGTCCCAGGTGACAGGGCAGCCTCCTCTCATCCGGAGTGCAGATCTGGGGGCTCACATCCCTGGGAGGGCTGCCAGGTTGTGCTGGACTCCTCCTAGGGGTGCAAGCCCCTGGATCTGTGTGCCAGATGAGGGGAGGCTGTTGCTGCTGCCTGGGACAGGTGGCAGCTGCAATCTTCTCCAGTGCTGGGTGCAGCACCCCTGGGAGGAGTCCGGTACAGCCCCGCAGCCCTCCTGGGGGTGCAGGGCCCTGGATCTTGGCCTGGATGACAGAAGGCTGCTGCTGCTGCCTGTGGCCAGTGGCAGCATGTGTCTTCCCTGCTGCTGGGTGCAGGCTGCGCCCAGCAGCAGTATAACAGGTTGCCCTCCCCAGCAGCACTTTTTTTCCTTTTCTTATTTGCTATCTGTGGCCTATGAGGGGTGCCCTTGAAGTCCCTTAATGTTTCCCTTCCATCTTTTGTCTTGTATCCCACTTTTACTTTCCTACCATGTCTTGATATAAATATTATTTAGATGTTCTTACAAGCGGGAGACTGCCTATTGTACTTCTATGTTGGGGTTCTCAGCCACCATGGGCCTTGCCCCCACATCTTACTCTAGCTAGGCCTACCCATCTAAACCCACCAGATGGTGTTTGACTCTGAGGCTCTAGCTCCTTAACCCTCTTGCAGCTCATGGCCCTCCTTTTGCTTCCAATATGGAGCCCAGGCTCTCTGGTCCAGAGGCCCGTCCATGGAGCCAGAAGGCTACAAGTTCAAGGCTGGGCAGCAGCCCAGAGCTCCCACTACCAAGGTCACCAAGGTTTTTTTTAAGCTCAGGCTACTAGCCAAGATTCCCCCACTGAGGCCTGGCTTAGAAGTCCTGCACCCAGCTCAGATGCTAGCCCTATACGGCTGCACACACTAGTGAACTAGGCCCATTGGCCTTTTATGACTGCACTCAAGGCTCTAATGAGGCCTCCTCCTCCCCTACATCCTCATCCACAAGCCACCGCTTATCCACCAAAAAAATATAAGCAGTAAGTCCATGGGCTGTAACTACAAAAAAAAATAAAAATAAAAATAAAAATGAAAGAAGGCCACATGCCAGCTTACATTTTTCCATGGCTCTGTGCTTCTGCTTCCTACCGTCTGTTATGCTGCTCCTTGTGGGGCTATTGCCGCTTCTCTGAGAGTCCTCAGGAGTTCCCCTCTCACAGCAGCTGGACAGGCAACCAAGCCTCTCTGTAGAACTCTTAAGTACAACCTCCTTCCCCTTCAGCTGCTGCCTCTCACTACCACCAAGGCCAGGGTTTTTATAGTTCTGGCCTTCCCCCTTCCAGTCACCTGACAAGCCAGCCAGACTCAGATTTTAACCCCTACCCTGCCAGCATGCTGTGCCCAGAAAGTTCTAGTCTTAAAGGGACCAGCCTGCTTTCTGGTAACAGGGCTAGGGTTCCCTGTTACAGCTGGTCCCAGGCAGCAGCGGCAGGCTCCCGTCAGCCTCCTGTCATCCGATGCAGATCCAGGGTCCTGTACCCCCAGGAGGAGTCTGGCACAGCCCGGCAGCCTTTCTTGGGATGCGAGCCCCTGGATCTGCGTGCCGGATGACAGGAGGCTGCCGCTGCCGGCAAATTTTGCTTTCAAGACTTTGAGGTGCAGTTTCTGAGAAACCTCTTCACCTATCTCCTTGAAACTTGGCAGACATCATGCCCTCAGAAGGGGCTACCAACCCTGCAATTTGCATCCAAATCAGGCAGCAAATGACAGCATTTTAGGCATTTTTATGATTCCTCACTATAGCCTATGGGCGAAATGTCAAAATGAGTCAAAACAGCAAAACAGTTTCGATGAAACGGCATCCAAATCAGGCAGCAAATGACAGCATTTTAGGCATTTTTATGATTCCTCACTATAGCCTATGGGCGAAATGTCAAAATGAGTCAAAACAGCAAAACAGTTTCGATGAAACGAAATGGGATGGTACTTTGAAACTGTGCGGGCCAGGTGTGAGCCGGGCCCTTTTTT
Source organism: Alligator sinensis (assembly GCF_000455745.1). Classification (NCBI taxonomy): domain Eukaryota; kingdom Metazoa; phylum Chordata; order Crocodylia; family Alligatoridae; genus Alligator; species Alligator sinensis. Next base: position 238,352 of record NW_005843009.1, read on the forward strand.
GTGCTCTGCACGGGCTGTGGCCAGCAGCCCGGGCACGCGGGGTCGGAGAGAACGGGCGACACGCTAGAATTAGGCACGGACTCGTAATGGTAGATTTAAAGATTGTTTACTTACACCGAAGATGGTCGTGGTGCAGGCTGGAAAACTTGCTTGAGTTGCAGTTACAAACAAAACAACACGAACAATCACGTGGAGTTTGCTAGGCTCCACGGAAACAGAGCTCCGGATGCCCTGGACAAGCGCGCCACCAAAATAGAAAC
>NW_005843009.1:241620-242264 GCF_000455745.1 Alligator sinensis
GCCTCTTATACGGCTAACAGGCCAATCGTTAGCCGCCACGTGGGAATAATTTAGAACTAGCCAATAGCGGAGAACAAATTTTCATGTGGGTGGCGGGAACTCCTTTGCACCGTGCATTTCTCTTGCAACTTGAGAAATGCACCCTGCTAAGGAAGCTACAAATTGGCGGGAAATTCTCCCTTGCACCGGGGTTCTCCTCTGCAGCAGAAAACTCCATCGTGCAACGAAGCTGCAATTTAGCGGGAATAATTCTAGTGCCGAAGCACACACAAAATCATACCTTTGGGTTATGACACTTACTACATGGGATAAATAAATCACGGTATGACAGAAACAAGATGAAATGACAAAACAAAACACTGTCCCTTCAAAACAGTGAAATGGACAGTGAAATGAAATGATGGTGTTTCACACAGCCAGTGCACAGGGTGAGAGGGGCCACTTGTGCACGAAACAGTGCACAGGGCCAAGAGAGGGCCAAAGGGCAGGACAGTCTTGAGCAGCTGAGCACCCCCTGCCGAGGGAGGAGATGTCTCGCCAGGAGAAAAAAGTGCTGCCTCATCAGGTCCCAGAGAGTCATGAGTTGCCAGGGAAAGGGATTCCCACGGTGGGGAGGGCCCTCCTACTCAGTGGCAAACAGTTGG
>NW_005843009.1:242274-245943 GCF_000455745.1 Alligator sinensis
GAGGGGTCTTGGGTTGAGGCCCGGCTAGCTGGGTTATTTGAGTGGGTCTAGGATACTGGGGCTCCCATTCTCCCCATCTGGGGCTGTCCTTCCTCAGGCCATTGACATTGCTTTAACGCAGCTTATTGCCTTGTCCATTCTCCCCTAGACTCTGCACCTCATATTGTATGAACCCTGCACCCTATGCTTTGTGAACTGTGCAGCCTATTAGAGTATAAGACTGCATAACATTTAATGTGATCCCTCCCCCTGTTTTGACTACCTGATCCGTCACCTATATATAGAGTGTTCACATATATATATATACTGTGGTATATAGAATATACCTTTAAGGGGCCAGCGGTGCTACGGTCCACTCTTTCGCCCTGTGGGTGTGGTTTGGTTGGTGTTGTTCTCCCTGCAAGCTGTGAGGATAAAGCTGTTTAGCACCCCACTTGTCTCTGCTGAATGGTGACTCGAGGACAGAATCCTAAAGGCCTGGAGGTCTGAGTGAGTACCCCAGCCCAGGAACCCAGTGGCTTAGAGTAAACATTATATGGTGTCAGAAGTGACCTGTCTCTTGGTGGAGTCACCAGCAGCCTGATTAAGGGGGTTATAGCTTTCACCCACAGCTAAAAATTAAAAATTAAAAAAATGGAGCATTTCAAACTTCCACCAGCATTATCCTTTACTGGAAATCTTGGGGAGAATTGGAAGAGATGGGAACAGAAGCTTCGATTATATCTTGCAGTCACAAAGACCGAGCAAGAGGCAGAGGATTATAAAATTGCAGTCATGCTTCACTGCATTGGGGATAAAGTCCTAGAAGTTTATAACAACATGCAAGGTGTGTTTGCAGACCCTAATAACAAAACCCTTATACTGGGGCTAGTAGCATTCAAGAACGACTGTGAACCCAGAAAAAACCTTGTTTTTGAAAGGTATCAGTTCTGGCAACTTAGATACAATGAGGCTGCAGGCATAGATGATTTTGTTACAGAGATCAGAAATAGAGCGCAGCATTGTGAATCTGGACCTGCTGAGGATGTTATGTTGAAGGACAAAATCAGGACCCCAATCAGGCCACATGAGAGGTGAGTCTACTCTCAGGTCCGGTTTCCCTACCTGGCTCCTGGGTGAGGGGGGGCAAGCCTTCTCCTTTTCCAGGGCCTGACTGGTGGGGAAAAGGAAATTCCCTCCCCTCCCCCCGCCAAAATTAATTTTTGAACTTTTCAAAACCTTTGGGCCAAGCCACAACCAGCTAGCCCATCACACACACACACACACACACACACACACACACACACACACACACACACGAGCGTCTAGGTACTTCCCAGCTTTTGGGGAAACTTGTTACAAATGCTCTGGAGTGAACTACTCTGCGAAAATGTGCATACAAAAGGAAGAGGCTCCAAAGTCTGAAAAAGGTGTCAGTACCCTATATATGGGCACAATGTCAGCAAAGCAGCACTCACAGACCTTTGATAACCCAAATGCCTGGTATAGCACAGTTATGATTGCTGACTTGCCAGTCTATTTTAAGTTAGATACTGGAGCGGAAGCAAACACTATACAGTAAACGTAGCAAAGGCCCTGCAAGGCAAAGTATGCAAGACTCAAGCTCATGTTACATTGGTTGCATTTGGTGGTGCACGCATGAAACCAAAAGGTGCAATCATTGCACACTGCAAATCTGGTGCTAATGAATCCCATTTAACTTTTTACATAACAGACAATAGTGACCCACCAATACTTGGTAGAGTGGCATGCACCACCTTAGACCTTATCAGACGAGTCCATGGAATGGCCCTGACAGTACCTACAACCAAGGTGGACCTTCTCAAATTATACCCAGATGTTTTTGAAGGTCTGGGCCAATTTCCTGGTACCCACCACATCTATGTCAACCTGGGGGTACCACCAGTTGTGCTCTGGTACCCACCACACCTATGTCAACCTGGGGGTACCACCAGTTGTGCATGGGTGTAGAAAAATTCCCTATGCAACCCTAGGCAAGTTGAAGACCACTTTCAAAATGCTGGAAGCTATGGGAGTCATTATGAAGGTGACTAAGCCCCCACCCTGGGTCAATAGCTTTGTGATCACACAAAAGAAGGATGGTTCGCTACAACTTTGTCTAAACCCAGTATATTGAGGCAGCTTTCTAGTCCTGCTGTAGAGGATGTGCAGAAGAGTTTGTTAGGTAAAAAACTGTTCACCATGCTTGATGAAAAGGATGGCTATTAGCAAGTCAAATTGGACAAGGAATCAGCAGAGTTGTGTACCTTTAACACCCCATGGGGATGGTACCATTTCAATCACCTTCCCTTTGGTATTTAGTTGGCTAGTGATTCCAACAGAAGAATCATGAGTGCTTTGGTGACATTCTGGGAATCCATATAATTGCAGATGACATGTTTATTGCGGCAGCTACCAAAGAAGAGCATGGCCGTATCCTGAAACAAGTCCTGGAGAGATCAGGTCTGAAAGGAGTAAAGTTTAATAAGGATAAAATACAGTTTTTAGTTGACAGCGTTAGGTATATGGGCCACATCATCTCAAAAGATGGTGTCAAACCAGACAATGACAACGTGGAAGCCATCGACAGGATGCCCCCTCCAACAGACAAAAATGGTCTTCAGAGACTCTTCGGAACCATTCAGTACTTGGCGCATTACATTCCACATGAGTCAAGCCTGACAGCCCTCTGAGAGTGCTTCTCAGGAACGATGTTATCTGGCAATGGGGACCTGAGCATCAGGAAGCCTTGGATAAGTTCAAGCAAACCATCACAATGGCACCTGTGCTCAAGTACTTTAACCCAGCAGAGCAACTGGAAATCCAAGCTGATGCATCCAAAGATGGCCTAGGAGCATGTCTGTTTCAGCAGAAGCAACCAATTGCATATAATCGAGGGCTCTAACACAATCTTTGAGAAATCATGTACAGATTGAAGAAGAACTTCTGGCAATTGTCTTCACCATGATGATGTTCCACAAATATGTGTATGGCACCCAGGTATGGGTCTAGTTGGATCACAATCCCCCGATTTTTGCAAAGCCCATAGAAAAGGCTTCAGCTGTTGCAGCTCCAAAAATATGACATCCAGGTTCTCTATACCAAAGGCAAAGACATATTAGTGGCTGACATGCTTTCCAGAGCCACTATGCTCCCCCTCCCCCCCAAACCTGATCTTTTCCACTCAGAAAAGGTGGCTCTGAAATGGAGCCACTCAGTGGCCAGTTACTCCAGCAGTTACAGGAGCACATGAAGGCTGACAGTGAACTACAAGCCCTTCAAGCTCAGCATCTTAATGGATGGCCGAGCAGGGAAAAACAAGTTAAACCTGAACTAAAGCCTTGCTGGCCTCTCAGAGACCAAATCTGGATTCAGGATGATTTGCTCATGATTGGACCAAAAATAATCATTCCACACAGTGCGAGGACCAACTTGTTGACATTGCTTCAGTTGCCTCATCAAGGCATACAAATTCAAAAGCACAAGCTCAACAAATCACGTATTGGCCTCAGATGAATGTCCACATAGAGCAATGGATTGCAAAATGCACGCCTTGTCAAGAGCTTCAACCCAGTACTCAGAAAGAGCTTATGATCTCACATGAGATCCCAGACCTGCCTTGGATAAAACCGGCAGTGGACATTTTTGACCTATGGGGACAGTCTTATT
>NW_005843009.1:245953-276326 GCF_000455745.1 Alligator sinensis
TCGATAATAGTCGAGTTTTCCTCCAAGTCCCCGGAGGTTTTGCCCCTGCCAGACAAAATGGCTGGCATGGTAGTAGCCAAAGGGAAGTCTGTGTTTGCTTGCCATGGCATACCTAAAGAAATTATTTGTGACCACATCCCATTTGCAAGTTACATGATGAAACAATTTGCAAGTGAATGGGGCATAACCATCACCCACTCTGGTTCAGGTTATCCACAATCCAATGGTCAGGCTGAACACACGGTTCAGACCATCAAATCAATATTTAAGAAGACTTTGCAGGACAGCTCAGATCTATACCTGGCTCTGCTCAATTTGCAGAACATGCCCATTATGGGTCTTGAGTATGCTCCAGTGCAGCATCTGATTGGGAGACTTTTGCACAGTACCCTCCCTGCCACAACGGCAGTGCTACCATTGAATGCCTCCCACAAGTTGCGGAAAATTCAAAGGCACCAAAAGAAGCACTGTGACCACACGGCTGTATTCTTGCCATTTGTGATGTGTGGGGGGTGCACACGGGTGCACATGCACCCCCTGACATTGGCTGTGCCCCTGCTGGGATTGACTGCCGCCGCCACTGCCAGTGGTGTCTGCAGGCAGTTGCCTCGCTGTTTAACCCCCCACCTGGGTGCTGACACTGCTTTGGCCGCCTGTGGGCAGTCCCCGCTTGGCCCGCCCTCACCACTGAAGTCATCATGGATGCCTGTGGGCAAGCCTCACTCGCCACCACCACACCACCACTGCCGCCTGTGGGCAGTCACTGTGCCCCCCCAGCCTCAGGAGGCATGAGGCGTTCATGATTCTTGCTATCTCTACAAGAGGGAGAGAAAGTAAGGATGCAAACAAGTACAGGTTGGATACAGGTTGGATACCCCTTCAAGGTACATTCCATATATCGCATCCCCCCTTCTTTACTTGGGGAGCTTCCTCTTAAATAGTCGAATGTTCATCAGTACCTACTTTAACTCGGAACGTTTCAGGATCGTGGAGGGGGCAGCAGTGTTACGATCCAGTCTTTTGCCCTGATGACCTGGGGGTGCAGTTTGGTTGGTGTTGTTCTCCCTGCAAGCTGTGAGTGTGTGTGTTCCTGAATCCTGTTTCCCAATAAAGATAAAGCTGTTTATCACCCCACTGGTCTCTGCTGAAGGCTGACTGGAGGAAAGAACCGCAAAGGCATGGAGGTCTGAGTGAGTAGCCCATCCCGGGAACCCAATGGCTTAGAGTAAACATGATATATACCATATATTGCCTATAGTTCTTGTATTGTGTGTATATATAAATATGTTAATTTTATATTTTTTAACTCTTATTAAATGTATACATAATTAAGTTTATCATGTTGTCCTGGTCTTGCTGTATAGGGAGAGGAGGGAAACTGTGCACAGCAGGCTGTTTCACTTCCCACAGCGCACCAGCACCCGCCACCATCCCTTCGTTTGAAAAGGGGATACCTTTACAAGTACCACCCGGGATACACGAGTCTTTCAAGAGGTTTCACTTTCTTCCCTGATTGACAAACAATCTGTCTCTCTGAGGCATTGAAGCCATCAACCTACTGCTGTTGATCTGGTTCTGTTTTTGTTTTCGGTGCTAAGGTAGGAACTGTTGGTTGAGAACAGTCAATGGTCACCTCTGCCCTTCAGTCTTGCAAGAGGCAGGGCCGCATAAGGGCCAGTGCTGAGAGGGCCGAAGGCCCAGACAACGGGTTGAGGCCTGGAAGAGGCTGATGCCAGGACAGGCCTATGGGATCTGGGGCAGGCTAAGGTTGAAAGGCCCAAAGCCTTTGCTGAAAGATGGAGATAAGCTATCACTGAGAGAGCCAAATCCTGGGCAGAGAGATGGAGATGGGCTAGGGCTGAGGAGGGCCAAGACCTGGGCACAGGGAGAACTGACCTAAGGCCAAAACAGAGCTGAAATCCAGGAAGGACTCAAGTCAGGACAGGGCCAGAGGCCCAAGGAATTGGAAGAGTCCTGATAGGACCAGAGGGTGGAGTGAATACATTGAGACTAAGATCTATGAGGCTAATATATGGGGGTGGTGGAGGCCACAATTAATGTCCCTAAGGTGAGTTAGTGGCTCTTGCATCAGCTGTTGCTTCCATGCAAGTTGTGATTCCTCCTGTTCTGCATTCCAGCACCATTCATTCATTTTTATTCTTGAGGAGTATCCTCAATGATGTTTTTGCTAACAAATGATGCAGTTGCCCAGAAAACTTACTATTCCAAGAAACACCATTTAACCTTAATTTTTGCCTTATCAGGTTTCACTCCCTTGGTGGAGATGATATCCCCTATAAAAGTGATCTCAGTGACTCTCAGCACGCACCTTGCTCTATTTATTTAAAAATTTGCAGCTCTAGTAGTCTCAAATACTTCCTCAAATCCTGTGATCATGTTCTTCTTTAGTGGAGTCCCAGATCATTCACAGAGGTATCCAAGCAGGAATAAGGTCATAAATCATGTGTATGGTTTTATAATATACTTCAGGAAGGCAGGTTGGCACAGAAGTCTGTACCTTTCAGAGGGAGTATTACACATACATAATTTAGAGCTTCCCTCAGTGAACTTGGGCTACCAAACTTATTGGAACATTATGCATTTGTAAATTGGGTCATAATTTCTTCAGTGCAACTCCAGCTTTTTTAGACCTTGGCCTACTTAAACAGCAAGTACAGGTGGGTTTTTTTAGCTTTTCTGGATACAATGAGTATCAGGCTTTCACTTGAACCCACTGTAGGGTGCCTATGCTCATGAGCAGTTTTAGTCTGAGGATTTTGTGAGCTATAAGACCATATAGGGAATGACTCCCATTCCCTCACACGTGTTGACTACGGCTGTGCAAAATGGCACCGTTCCGTTTCAACTTGAATTTTGACAGAACGGTGTTTCATTTTGAATTTAATTTCGATTAAAAAACCGCTGTTCCATTTTGTTTCGTCAAAACAGTTTTGCTATTTGAATGCTGTTTTGACATTTCGCCCATAGGCTATAATGGGGAAGTTTGAAACAGTCTAAACTTTGTCATTCCTGGCCTGATCTGGATGAAACCTCAGGAATGATATCTCCTTCTGAGGGCTTGAAGCCTGCCGTGTCTCAAGGAATTAGATGCAGGGATTTCAGGGAAACTGCACCTCAAAAACTTGAAAGCAAAACTCATTTCTCGTGTATGTGTTAAGCCACAGGGGGGTCAAAACTGCCGGGACGGTAGCCCCTGCTGAGGCCACAAAGACTGCCAAGTTTCAAGGAGATAGGTCCAGGGGTTTGGGGGAAACTGCACCTCAAGATGCGGACAAGCAAAACTCGTGACATGGGTGACACTTTGTGTGTGTCAAGGCGCAGCAGGGTGAAAGCTGCAGGCATGCTTGCCCCTGCTAAGCCTGCAGGCTTTCAAGGAGAAAGGTACAGGGGCTTCTGGGTTCTGGGGCCCTGCACCTCTAGCTGCTGACAGGCAAAACTCATGACATGGGTGCTTGTGGGACTGACTGTGTCTGCCTTAGGGCACAGGGGGATGAAAACTGCAGGCCTGCTAGGTCCTGCTGCAGCCACAAAGCCTGCCAGCTGTCAAGGAGATAGGTGCAGGGGGAGCCTGGGTTCTGGGGCCCTGCACCTCTAGCTGCTGACAGGCAAAACTCAAGACATGGGTGGGTGACACTGCGTGTGTGTTAAAGTGCACCCTCACTGGTGCTGGGGCATCTACACAACATGGTAGCGTGCTCCAATGAGGCCTCCTCCTCCCCTACAGTCTCAACCGGTCCACCACTTTAAACTGCAGCAGGTATAAAATAACAGAGTAGCACTAGCACAGTCACACCAGCAGCATCTCAGGTAGCCTAGCCAAACTGTCATGAAGCCTTTCTTTTTATAAAGGAATTGACAGCAAGACGTAAAGATGTTATGTTGGAGATATGTTACTCATGGTGTGTGATGGCTTATCTTGTGATTTTATGCGTATACGTTTATTACGAAAAAAACAGAATAGTTAGAGAAATATATCTTAGGAAGCTTTTGGGTTGAAAAACCTTTTGTCAGGCTGAGGAAGCACCTGCAGTTTGTGTTGTTAGACCCCGACTCCATGCGTTGCCCAACGACTAGGGAGATAACAGTCCGATTACCTGTGGATCCTGTTACTCATTAGCCAGAGCACAGCAGGGAGCAAACACCAGCACACATAGTTTCATAGTTTCATAGTTTCAGGGTCGGAAGGGACCTAATAGATCTTCTAGCCCGACCCCCCGCCAGGGCGGGAGAACAACCCAAAAACACAAACAAAACCACTCACCCTAAAAACAAAAATGGGACTCAAATGAGTCCAGCCAGGTAAGTATCCAGCCTCTTCTTAAAGATCCCCAGGGTAGGGGCCAGCACCACCTCCCTTGGAAGTTGGTTCCAGCTCCTAGCCGCCCTAACTGTGAAGTAGTTTTTTCGGATGTCCAATCTGTACCTCCTCTCCATCAACTTGTGCCCATTACTCCTTGTTATGCCAGCGGGGGCTAGGGGAAACAGCGTCTCCCCCAAACCCTTCTGGTTCCCCCTAGTGAGTTTATAGACGGTCACCAGGTCCCCCCTCAGCCTTCTCTTGTGGAGGCTGAATAGGTTCAGGTCCCGCAGTCTCTCACTGTAGGGTCTGCCCTGTTGTCCCCGGATCATGCGGGTGGCCCTCCTCTGGACCCTCTCCATGTTGTCCACATCCCTCCTGAAATGGGGCGCACAGAACTGGACACAATACTCCAGCTGCGGCCTGACCAGCGTCGCATAGAGGGGGAGGATCACCTCCCTGGCTCTACTCGAGATGCACCTGTGGATGCACGACAAGGTCCGGTTAGCCCTGCCAACCATGACCTCGCATTGTCGGCCCATGTTCATCTTGGAGTCAATAATGACACCAAGATCCCTTTCCGCCTCCGTGCTCTCAAGTAGGGAGCTCCCCATCGTATAAGTGTGCTGCTGGTTCCTACTACCCAAGTGCAGCACCCTACACTTGTCCGTATTGAGCACCCTACACTTGTCCGTATTGAGCACCCCACATTGCCCGCAACAGCTTTATTCAGAATGGAGACAGCTTTGGACAAGGGCCTCACGCCATAAGAGACGGGGTCCTGCCCCAAACAACAGGTTCACCCTACATTTATACACTTTGGTTTATCCTCATTAACATTCACTCCTCCTTCGTCCCACTTTCTGTTCCACCCATTTCTCCTCCCATCTCAAGCTCCACCTCTGTTTACTGTTTGCTTCATTAGCCTGGAATTGCCTATGCATTTCATTCATTTACATGTCTTTTTGCTATGAGCACATCTAAGACCTTGACTCCTTTTCTTCGGTCAATGGGTGGACTTTGACTAAAACCTGGAAGCTTCTGGAGGTTTCTTCACCAATCACCGTTCACCTTTTTGCATATGTTCATCTCAGATTTTGTTACCAATTACATGTTGTTTTTCACATTCCAGTCTGTTTTTCTGTCTTCGGTTGCAACATCTTCCACTTTTTGGAGGGCCCATGTATCTTATCTTTTTCCTTACTGTAGCTGGTTCACAGCACAGACTCAGATTCACTGGCTGCTTTTTATTCAGAAAATGGCTCTGGGCCCCAGAATCCTATCAGGACCCCTTCTAGCTCCACTCTCACTCCTGGGGTTTGCCCTCAGGACCCTACCAGTGGGTGACCCACCCGGTTGTGGGAGCTGGGGTTAAGGCACCCCAACCCACCTTTCACCGGGGTGGTAATTGTCCTGGCATTTCCTGGGGGCTCGCATGCCCCTGAGAGCCCCACCAGGCCACCCACTCCCAGCAGCGTGCAGTTTTCGGTCATGCCCAGGACCAGGAGCCTCCAGACCATCCCCTACAGCTCCTCCCTTACCTCCAGAGTGTTCCAAGAGGCCTCACAGCCAGGCAATGTTGCTACCTGGCCCGCCAGCAGCCAAATGCCCTGCTTATATAGGTAGCTGTCAATCTAAAATTGGCTGCTGTAATCAGGCACCTGCTGGCTGCTTGGCTCTGATCTTAAAGTGGCAGGCACAAACAGTGCCCTGCCACACGAGTCTATGAATTTCACTTCTTCAGCCTCCTAGGTATAGAAATTCATGGACTCAATATAGACAGTGGAATTCTGACAAACTGCAACCTGCCAGACATCTGACTTCCCAAGTACCTCTCCACTTTTACCTGCACTGCTACATCTCCTTTCCCCTCTGCCCTGCCCAGCCTATCCCTCACCCCCTGACAGCTCCATTTCCATTTCAATGGCTTTCTTGCCTGCATTGCATACCAGGCCAAGCTCTGGCTTCTTTACTATTCCTTCCATCCAGGACCAGGAGACATACCGACTGCAGGTGCTTCCTCAGCCTGACAATGGGTTTTTCAATGCAAAAGCTGGCATCCTAGGAAGCTAAGCTGAGCTCACTTGGAGCCTCACAACTCCACTGCAACCAGCAAGCCTCAGGCCCATTAAAGATGTGACAAGTCTGGGCTTTCTTCAGCCAGGACTGTGTGTGCATGCATTAGCTGGAGGTTATGGCACCTCCTACCTGCCTTTCACCAGGGGATTGTTGGTCCTGGCATTTACGGGGCTGCCACACCACCAGCAGTACCATCAGGACTCCCTACCATGGCAGTATGCAGTTTTAGAGGTCATGCCCAGGACCTGGGGCCTCCTAGCTCCCCATAGCCCCAGTCCATACCTCTAAGTTCATCCTGGCAGGGGAACGAGCTCAGCAGGGACATGTTCTTCCTCTGCTGGCTGGTGATGCAGTGAGTGCCCTCTCCAGCTGAGAGCAGGGCAGTAACTGGTGTTTAAAAAATGAAAAAAGAAATAGGTGTGGACAGAGTGAGGAGGGTGGCATTCAGTCTGTCTGCACCTGGAGCTTAGGGAACCCTAGCAGTGGGAGGTTCACCTTCAGGAACACCAGCTGCTTCACCAAAACAGCATCCAACCAGGTGTGGTGGAGTATCACTACATCACCAGCAATGCTGACCACCTCTCACTTGGAATACTGGTTGGTGGACAGGACAGGTGCTCACGGGCAATCGTGGTCAGATCCGGCCACATCTGGCTGTGACTTGCTCAGTAGGCCAAGGGGTCGCACAGCAGTGCATCTGTGTCCTTGGCAAGATAGGCAGCCACCAAGGTGTGAGTACTACCTGCCTGATGGTGGGATATGGTGGCTCTGGACTCCACCACAGAAGCCATGCCCTTGACCCACACTGGCAGCACCTGTGGTGGAGGAGGAGACTGGCTGGTGGAATGGCATACTAGCATGGGACAGTGGATCCCCCTGTTCCACGTCCTCCTGCCTCTGCTGTTCTGCCTCTCTTTCTTTACTAGTGCCTCCATCCACTGATTCAGTGTTTGGCTGCTGCATATGGTGCCCTTCACCCTTGGTTCACACATGGCAGCCAGGATGTGGACTGTACTGGACAGCAAGGGATCAAGCTGTTTCCTGATGCCCTCTTTCAGCTGCCTCACCAGTGCCTGCATGTCTGGTGACAGTGGTTTGCCCCAGCCAGGAACATTGATCCCCTGGAAGCTCGCCATCTGGGTCTGAAGTTCCCTCACTATGGGGATCCCCTGGCTAAGGAGGGCATCAGCAGTGCTGAGGCTCTCGGTGGCCTCAAGGAAAGGTTTGAGGGCCACCAAGATCTGGGAGATGGTATCCTGCTCAGCTTTGTTCAGGGGGCCCCGCTGATCCCAATCTCCCCAAGCAAGGCTATCTTATGGATGGCCTTCTGTTGCTTCACCAGCCTCTCAAGCATCCGGTATGTGGAGTTCCACCGAGTCTCCACATCCGGCATGATTTTGTGCTGTGCTTCAGCTTTGTTTGTTTATCCCGCAGCATCTTGCCACACTTGATGCTCCGGTGGAAGTAGCCTGCCACCTTCCTGCATTTTGAAATTAGCTTGCTGGTGGTGCTGGTGCCATCAGCAGCAGCCCTGTCCCCCTCCAAGATGTCCCTGACAGCAAGGTGTAACCTGTGTGCCACACAGCAGAGGCCAACAAAGTTGGCATCTTGGACAGCCTTAACTATATTGGCCCCGTTGTCAGTGATCATGAACCCATGGGTGAGCTTGCCTTGCCCAGTGAGCCACCCCTGCACCAAGTGGCTCATTGCCCCCATTATCTCAGTTGCCATGTGGGATGCATACATCACCTCAGCTTGAAGGAGAGCCCATCGATGGCATGACTGGTCACACTGGTGCCCTGTGAGGGAGAAGTAGGCATGATCGCCACCCTGGCTGCTCCAGATGTCGGAGGTGAAGTGTAAGGCCACCTGCAGACCTGCCTTGCACAGCTCCTCCCTCAAATACTCCCTGCATGCCTCATACAGGGATAGTACCACCGTCCTACTGAAGGTGGTGTGTGCAGGCACTTGGTATGATGGGGCCATGAGTGCCATGAGCCGCCTGAACCCTGGCCGCTCAACTAGGGAGAATGGCTGGCCACCGACAGCAAGCATCTCCCCAATGCTCTGGGTGATCTCGCTCACCTTTGCAACATGCCCCATTTTCTGTCTGTCTTTCCTGCACTGTTCCAGGGTGGCCTGCCTCTGCTTCGGAGGGATGGGGGCTTTGGAGCAAGAGGGAGACTTCCCTTTTGGCACACTCCCACTGGCACCAGGCTAAGGAGGAGCAAGGGCAAGGGGGTGGTGCTTGCAGAGATGCATCGGTAACCCTGTGGTGCTCATGTGTTTTGTTTCCTTGCCCCAGCTGGTTTTGGCTCGGCAGTGCAAGCAGATAGCATATATGGGATCATCTGCCAGCTCAGAATGATCCCAGACCACACTACCCACTCACTTCTGGGGTGCAGGTTCATCTGTGGATGCTGCTGCACTTTCCTCCTCCTCAGCAGGCAGAGGCACTACAAGAGGAAGAGTGGACTCAGCTGAGCCACTTGCCTCCACCTCCTCCGAAGTGCCTTCTGGGGAAGGAGACTTGGTTCTAGGGGAAACTTGAGGGGTGTCAAGGACAAACTCAGCTGATTCCCCCTTCTTACCCAGAATTTCTCTTGCTAGGGCACTTAGATCCAGATCCAGTGCCAGCTCTTCCTCTAGCACTGGAAGGCTCAGCATGGAAAGTGAAATAGAGGTGGAGTAGGCTGCTGTGCTGGTGCCGCTGCTTATTGTTGCCATCATGGTGGTGGTGGTGGTGGGGGTGGGTGGTGTGTTATGGCTGGTGCTCATGGAGGGGATGCAGTCTTGGGCACAGGCAGTGGCACTGGCACTGCTCCCCTCTCCTTGATGCATGTAACAGCCTCATCCTTTTTAGCTGGAGGAAAGAGGCTGTATCTCAGTTTGGTGGTGGGGGGAACTTACCGCTCTCCCTTTACCCCCTCTTCTGCCCTACCCTGAAGGCTGGCCAGTGTGGCCACCTGCCTTTCCACCACACTTCATGGTGTGTTTCATGTCTTCCTTTTCTACAAATATATAAATGAATTCACGTTCCTATATAAATTAAAAAATGTAGGTGTCTGGTGCAAAGAAGAAATGTATAACACCAATTATCTAGGTTTTGTCCCTGTATAAATTCAAAAGTGTAGATGTAAGAGTGTTGGTGGTGCTAGGTGTGTGTTGAAAATAAGAAATGTATAACAGCAAGTATATGGCTTTCTCTCTGTATAAATTCAAAAGTGTGGGTGCAAGAGCCTTGGTGGTACTAGGTGTGTGTGTGATGCAAGTCAGAAATGTTTAATAGCAAGTATATGGCTTTGTCCCTGTATAAATTCAAAAGTGTAGGTACAAGAGCGTAGGTAGGTGTGTGGTGCAAATAAGAAATGTATAAAAGCAAATAAAAATATGGCTTTATCCCTATATAAATTCTATAATGTATGCTGCAAAGCTTTAAATGTATAGAAATAAAATATAAACGTATTTTGCTTCCTATATAAATTAAATCCTACAGTAATCACATCCAATATAATTATAGAATTCAAAATAATAAATTAATTAATATAATAAAATAAAGAGCCTTGAAGAAAAAGGTATTCTGAATCTGAAATCTCTCTTGCTAGCAAGTACGGAATCCTTTAGAAGATCAGTCATAGTTGTCTGACGCTGAGCTGCTGAAACACATAGCTCAGTATAACTGACACCAAGGCAGAAAGCAGGGCAGTTCAAACAATGCTGCCTTTTATGCAGTTTTTCCATCCAGTCCTTCCCCGCCCCTTCCCCCTCCCTCTTCCTACTTCAGTTTCTGTTTTCCTGCAGGCAAGCCCAGCTTGAGCTTCGAAACTGGAAATGTTTAAAAAATTTTCAAACGTTTCGACTTGCCTTTTTTAATTTCAAGGCAGTTTGAAGCTCTCTGTTTCATTTTGATTTCACTGTTCCGAGCTTGAAATGAGTTGAAACAGTGTTGAATCAAAACTCCTGGTGAAATTTTGCACAGCCCTAGTGTGCTGACTCTACACTCAAACTGAGGGCTGCCTCACTGCAGATCTTTGCAGAGTTTACAGTGACTGCTCATCAGGGATCCGGGTTTTCTGTTTCCCACGGAAAAATGGAGAAAACGATGGATTTCCCAGTTTCATAGAGAAAACACAGATTTAATCAGAGAAAACACGGATTTTCCCTTTTAGCGGGGAAACCCACGGATTTCTCCCTTTTGCAAAGAACTCTACAGGCAGGTAGAGTTCAAGCCTGCAAGAGCAGCTTGCAAAAGGAGCAGGAAACCCCCAACCCTGCCTGGAGGGGAAGGGATGGGGGGAAGGGTGGGGTCCGATACTCTCATTTACTATGGGTATCAGCTTACTACTGAGCTGCCTCAGGATCAGTCTTTGTTCCTGGAGGTAAGTGGTTCTTGGGGATTGTGGGGCAGGGCTGCGTGGGAAGCTGGCTGGGGGCTAAGGGAAAAAGGATGTTTTGGGGGAAGACACAGATTGCCTGCTAGCTGGTGGGCACACTTGGTGGGAATTTGTGATTTTTTATCAGGGAAAACCAGGATCCCTGATGCTCAGTGACCTTTGTGTAACTTTGCATTAGCAACATTTTTGTGCTTTTCCTCTTCACAGTATTAGAAGGGAGGGCCAGTGAACATAGTATCTGATGCACATGCCCTTTGCAATAGCAGATTTTAACCTCAAACAGTAAAGCTCAAACAGTGAAAACAGGAGCAAGTAGCCCCCTAAACCTGCATACTAATGAGGATATACAGATAAAGTATGCACAAAGTTCCTGTTATGGAACTGGGTGCTCAGCTCACAGGCCGTACCTGGCCTATGGAGCTGTGTCATCTGGCCCACAGGGCTCTACAAGGATCCAGAACTGAGGCGAAACAGGGATGTCTTCTCTTGGCTGAGCCAGAGGCTAGATAGACCTCCCTTGGATGGTAGGTAAAGGCTAATTTTTCCAGGTTCTTGAAATTAGAGCTTGCTCAGTAATCAGATTCACCAACCTGTTAGAACTGGACATTGCCTAAAGATGTGTACAGAAGTTACATTTTTTTGTGTGATGAGGTCTCCTAAAGTGCTCTGTAGCCATAACACAACAAATGTTCATGGCTCCAGAGTGCTTTTAAAATGGGCAGTCATGAAAAAATTTAACCCTTATGAAGTATCTGATGGGGACGCTCTAAGACAGAGTGCCTTAGGGAACCAGCGTACAGGTTCCATGAGAGGGTTAATTTTGGGTGATTCCACCTGCATCCCATGCAGCTTTGTGAGCTGGACTGGTGCTTGTGTAAGCGAGCACCTGCTCAGCCCCACCCCTAGAGCTGTCACAGAGAGGAGATGGAAAACTGCTATCTCTTCCCTATGCAGCAAGGGAAGTTGGGGAGGAGGAGAGGAGAAGGGAACCATCTCTGCCCCACATACCCCCCAGCTACCCATGCTAGGGTCTTGGGGGGATCTTGGTGGGCCCACAAGGTGGAGGGCTCCTTCCCACCTGCCTCTGCGAGAATTTTGACAGTAGCAGAGGTTGCAGCACCTGGTGCTGGGGTTGGAGGGCAGGGAATGGATCCCGTCGCCTCATGCACCCAGCTTGACTACCAATGTTGGGGCTTTAGTGGGAGCCAGGCCAGGCCCACGAGGTGCGGGGGTTCTGTTTCTCTCCCCACCCCAACTCCAGATGTGGCAGCTATGAGGCTGCTGCTGGCCAGATGTTAATACAAGGGGTGAGGGGGGGGGAAGGGATCCTCCCCATCTTGCAGGACCAGCCTGGCTCCTCCAAGACACCAGCAGGGGTAACTGTGGGGAGCTTCATGTGTGGTGGGGGCCTTCTTTCTCCCACCCCCCATGTGGGCATCTTGACAGCAGCAGACCACCTGGAGCTGGGGTGCAGGGGGGAACCAAGCCCCCCCCCCACTTTGAGGGCTCAGCCCAGCTTCCCCCAAAACCCCAGAATGGATAGTTGGGTGGCCATGCAGTGGGGGAATTTCATCCCTCCCCTGTCACTACTGATAGTTGCCAGCTGGTAGGCAGGGAGGCAGAGCTGAAGAGAGGGGTCATCTGGGAACCTCCTGGGAGGCTTCTGGAGTGCCCCCTGCCTGCTGCCCTGGGCCAGAGAAGGTAGGCTCTGAGCCTCCCCTCACCCAGCAGGAGTCTTTTAGGTTCAGTGGTGCTCTAACTCACAGCACTTTGTGTAAAGCACCTTGAGTTAGAGCCTCCCAACAAGCTGCCTGAACTTCTGTACACACCCTAAAAGCAAGAGTCAGCAACACTTAGGAATGGAGCGGAGGGCAGCGGGCAGTGGCTTTAAGAAATCTTAGCTGTCCATGTGGATCACTTCCAACCTGGCCTACGCTGCTACCACTTCTCCCCACCAACGAGCAGCTGTGCAAGTGAAGCCCTCTGCTGCTAAAGCTACTTCTGTAGATATCCCTCATTGCCACAGCATGCCACACAAGCATTAATTGATTATTGAATATGTCCTCTGCTGTGTACTTTGTCAAAACTATTCTAGTCAGGGTGTATGTTCCTACATGACTTGGAAGTTCAATATAATCAAGGAACATAGGGAACATCAAAATGGTAGTATACTAAAATGCAAAAGAAACAGTAAGGTGTTACCTAGCTGTATGTATTTGTGTGTTAGTCTGTGACTAGATGGTTCAAGGAATACTTTTGTATAAAGGTGCATATTTTGCAGAGGAAAATTGGCTTTGTGTTCCCTGACATTTATCCCTTTTGTCAGTTTGCTTGACCAGCCAGCTGACAGTGAGTAAAGGCTACTTGGTTTATACTCAGTCAAAATCAGGGTTGTCAACCCAAGATTTGTTGTTGTTGTTGTTTTACTGACAATCTAAACTTTTTACTGACAACCAAACTTTTTTACTAATATGTGTTTTTACTGATATATGTTTTACATAATGTAAATGTAACTCTTTTACCAGGTCTTGCCTTGCTGCCAGGCCCCAGCTAGAAGAATGGGGTTTAAAATTAGGGGTTTAATACCATGCATAGTAAAAAAAGTTAAAAAAAAAAGTTTGGTTGTCAGTAGGAAGTGCATAGTTAAAAAAAAAGTTCTTGGGTTGATAACACTGCAGCAATGGCTTTACATAATTCTTCCCCTACCGTAGGGGTTCCCTGCTCATGCCTGCACCCTGATGCCCCAACTGCACCCTGATGCATGCTGCCCTCCTCAGCCCATACCCACCCTTCCCCCTGCCACCTCTTGCCCCTGTCCCAGCACAGACCCCCCAAAAGAAACTTACCTGCAACCAGCAGTATTACAGAACTGGACTCAGCAGCAGCACATGGCTAGAATGGGAGGGTTCTCCTCTGAGAGAAGGCTTCCTGCAGCATGCTACATTTCTGCTCAGCTACAAGGTGGTGCTGCTCTACTCTGTTCCACCTCTCCTTCAATCAAGCTTTGGCTGCCCAGCTTCTTTCTGAGATGGATCTTCAATCAAGCAGGTTGGCAGATTTATGTTTTTAGACAAGAAAAGTTATTTACAAACTCTATGGACAGCCATTTTTAGACTGATTTTTACTGACTCCCTGATCATGGTCTTGGAACAGGGTGTCTTGGAGCTCCCTGCTGCTGGGCCAGAGAGATATAGTCTCCACTTGGGCTCCAATGGCAGAGCCTGCCCTGGCAGCAGACAGCTCCTAGTCAGGTGTCTACATGAGCACTACTGTGCAGTAATTACTGTTGAGTAAATTTGCTACTTGCATTTGCAGGTAGCAAATTTACTTGCAATTAGTGAGGTTTACTGCGCAGTAAGTGTGTGTACATGTAGATGCATATGCTTAATGTGCAGTAAACTACGCTACTTAGCAGGAAAGCATCTCATATAGATGCACCCAGAGAGAGGTAGTTAGCTGTGTTGTCTAAAGTCAGGCAGGGAACATTTGCACCTTACAGACTAAATAAATCAGAAATACATAGCCTGGATTTTTTGTGAGCTTCAGCTCACTTCATTAGTTGCTGTGAAAGGACATGCACAAAGCAGTATATCAAACAGAGTGATTTGAATACAAAAGACAGGGAAGGGAGGGAGGAAGGAAGGGGTGAGGAGGAGAGGCAATGAGTGCCCCAGGCCTTTACCCTGCAGCAAAGCCCTTGAAGGAAGTCTCCATGCCCTTAGAGTCCACTGTGTGCTTTAAGTGCTCCAGTCCATATTCAAAGTCCTTCAGGACTTGAATGGCACTCTCTCCCTCAGGGTAGTCAACCCATGCATCTTCTGCACTGTTCCACATGACTGGCCATGGTGTGCCTGGTTAGAAGGCCAGAGAGGAGGACAACATATGCATCATTGCTCAGAAAGTGGAAACAACACAGAAGTGATGACCCTGCAACAAGAGGTCACAGATATACGCAACACTCTCAGAGATGCTGGAAACCATGAACACAAGCCAACAGCAGACATTAGTACAGGACACTTATGAGATGTTGACTTCACTGAAATAGTGAGGATGCTATCAGTAGTAGTTACAGTCCACTTACTGTCTGGGGAGGGAGCCCCTGCAGCCATTTCTTTGGGACCAGATTCACTCACCTTTGCACAGCCAGGGTCCTTCCTAAAGCAAGCCCACATCCAGGGTCACCAGCTGGAGAGGTTCATACCCCCAAACCCCTCTGCCATTACTTTCTGCCTAGGTGTACTTACTAGGAGTGGGCAGAAGAGCATGGTGGACTCAGGGGCCCTCCAGTGAGTACCTGGTAGAGACATCTTCTGGGGACTCCTCCCACTGTGCAGCTTCAGAGGGTCCCAAGTCCACATCACCAGATCTCCAATGCAGCCCTATCACTAAGGGAAGGGTCCTTCAGGCTAGGTAGCCACTCACTTTCTGGAGAAGGATGCCTTCACCACTTGGTAGTCCTATTGTGACCTGGAAGGGAAAATAGCTGACAGCTTCAGCTTCATCATCTCTGTATAGTGTGAGTTCCCATCCAGGTGGTTTGCAGGGCTGTGTGGGGAAGGTGTGCTGGTGATAATCATTCTCACAAGCCCAGAGAAAGATGAGGGGCTGCCACACTATTGTCCTGACCCTTGGGGTAGGCAGCACAGGAACAGATAGGCCAGGGAGCAGAAATCAGAGTATCAGATTGCTCAGGAACCACAAGGAAGGAAGCAGAAAGCAGAGCAGCAGAATGGGCAGAGCAAGGGGATTAAAGTGGTACTTGGGAGGGCCTGGGGTTTAATTTGTGGTAGCCCTCATTGTTATTAGGAGTTTCTGGTTCTCCAGTCCTGCCTCCTACTTGGATTCTGGCTCCATTCCTGACTTTGGCTTTGGCTCCAGAGCCCACTGTGCTCCTGGGCTCTCACACTCCAGCTCTGGTGCCCACTGTGCTTCTGGGGCCCCTGGCTCCACCTCATGTTCCAGTCCTGGCTCCACCTCTGGCCCTGCTCCCAGAAGTCCTCATGCCAATTCTGGTTCCCTGCTTGGCTCCTGCTCTAATCCCAGCCATACCCTCAGAGCCCCTCCAGCTGGCTCCTGCTCCCACTCTGGTCCTGGCTGCTACCCATTTAGTCCTAGCTATGGCAGCAGACTCCAGGCCAGCCAAGAGTTCTGGCCAAGGCGGGCTTGGACAAGCCTCCTGGTTCCTGACCCTGGCTCTGCCCTTGGACTTTGGCATGTGGATTGTCCCTTGGACCTGGTCACTCAGCATCAGATACCCTGATCCTGACCTTGGTCTGTGTTTTGGACTCTTCCCCTGAACTTCCCTCTGGACCTAGTAATTTGACTGCCAAAGCCTCACTCAGGCCCTGGCCTCTACCTTCTCACAATGGCCTACCATTAGGCCAGATCACCTATGACCTGGTGCTTTACAATATCATAGTTATCCATGTTAGTAGGAATAATTAACACAGCCAAATATATTAATCATAGCTTAGTGTTAATAGATGTATTGGTGTTATGTTTCTTAGGTTTTAAAAATAAAGCAGCCTTGTCAGTGAAAATCATTAATAAGATAATAAATAAACAAACTGGTGGCACTTAGCATTACATCCTGGTGAAGGAAGTAGGTAAGGAATCCTTCCTTCCAGAAGCATAACTTTCACAAAAACATAAATCCCAACTAATTGTCATCTGTGTCAACAAGAGAACAGGTTCTGTCCAGTTCCAAAAGTTTCAATGAAACAAAGATATTTGAATATATCCAATCAAAGTGTAAATAAACGCATATAAGTAATGATCATATATCTTGGTATAGCCAGGTCTTGAAAACCTTAAAGGATGAAGGTTCCACACCTCTCTGGGTAACTTGTTCCAGTGCTTTACTACCCTCCTTGCAAGAAAGTTCTTCCTAACATCTAACTTAAACGTCCCTTTCTGCAACTTGAGACCACTGCTCCTTGTTCTGTCATCTGCCACCACTGAGCACAGTCTAGTTTCATCCTCTTTGGAACCCCCCTTCAGGTGATTGAAGGCTGCAATTACATTCCCTTCTCAATCTTCTCTTGTTCAGACTAAATAAGCCCAGGTCCCTCAGCCTCTCTTCAGAACTCATGTCCCCCAGCCCCCTCACCATTTTTGTTGCCCTCTGCTGGACTCACTCCAATATGCCCACATTGTTTCTATAGTGGAAGGCCCAAAACTGGACACAGTACTCCAGATGTGGCCTCACCAGTGCCAAATAGAGGGGAAGAATCACTTCCCTTGAACTGCTGGTAATGCTCCTACTAATGCAGCCCAGTATGCCTGTAGCTTTTCTGCCAACAAGGGCACACTGTTGGCTCATATTCAGCCTATTGTCCACTGTGACCCCCAAGGCCTTTTCTGTAGAGCTGCTGCTTTGCCAGTTGGTCCCAGCCTGTACTGGCGCATGGGATTGTTCCGTCCTAGATGCAGGACTTTGCACATGTCCTGATTGAACCTCATGAGATTTCTTTTGGTCCAATCCTCCAATTTGTCAAAGTCTCTCTGAATCCTAGTCCTAGCCTCCAACATATCTACTACTCCCCCCAGCTTGGTGTCATCTGAAAACTTGCTGAGGGTGCACTCCATCCTATCTTCCAGGTCAATGATGAAGATACTGAACAAAACCAGCCCCAGGACCGACTCCTGGGGCACTCCACTTG
This sequence comes from Alligator sinensis, assembly GCF_000455745.1. Classification (NCBI taxonomy): domain Eukaryota; kingdom Metazoa; phylum Chordata; order Crocodylia; family Alligatoridae; genus Alligator; species Alligator sinensis. The sequence continues at coordinate 263,407 of NW_005843009.1, forward strand.
AGACTGGCTGCCATCTAGACATTGAATAATTGATTATTACCCTCTGAGCTTGACAATCTAGTCAGTTTTCTATCCACTTTACAGTCCATTCATCTAACCCATACTTCCTTAGCTTGCTTGCAAGAATATTGTGGAACACTATATCAAATGCCTTGCTAAAGTCAAGGTATATCACATCCATTAAAAAAATCCATTAACACATAAGCTGCCACAACTGATACATAAACTGCTTAGGTAATCTTAAACTGGAATATTTATACATGTGTATGTATATTCATATATAACATGAATACATGAATATGCATTCTGACTTATGTGTAACAAATAAGTCAGAATGCATGACAGGTACAGGATACAGGATAATTCAAGATGCAAACAGAATGTAATATTCAGCTTCTTTTAATTAATGTATTTGTTTGGAAATGTTGGTTGATCTATGTGAAAGGAGCTGGGCAACTTGAAATCCTCTATTAGCATGGCAGACATGGTCTCATGTTAATTCCTTATCAGGGACATACATGATCTAACACCCTCTTGTAACAGGTGTGTTAGTACCATGCCTTCTAGAACAGAGGTCAGCAACCTACAGATCACAGCCGGATCCTGCTCATGAAGAGGTTGGATCTGGCCTAGGAAGGTGTGATATGGTCCAGGGTGGCATGAAGGTTTGGGAGGAATGTAGATCCACTGAGCTACCCTTCCTTTCCAGAGGACTCCCCTCAGAAGCCCTTCCTGCTGCTCTCTCCTCCCTGTTCTTACTCTCTGCAGAGGGGCCAGGTACCTTCAGTGAGAGAAGTGGATGCAGATTGAGCTATCCAGGGACAGTAGAGAAGGGAAAGGTGCCAAGATACACTAAAACCACTTTTGCAGCTGCATCGAGTTGAAGACTCCTGTTGAGTCTGTGATCCACCAAGACTTCAAGATCTTTCCCCATAGTACTGCCACACTGCCAATTGTCACTCATTCTATATTTGTGTTCTTGCTTATTATTCCCTAGGTGTAGCATTCATCAGCATTAAATTTCAATCTATTCGCTGTAGCCCAGTTTCCCAATTTATCTAAGTGTTTTTGACTTCTACTTCCATCCTTAACAATATTTTTTAGTTTTGTGTCATCTGCAAATGTGCTCTACAAGCTCTCTATTTCAGCATCCAAGTCATGAATAAACGTATTAAAGCAGAATCAGACCCGAGACAGACCTCTGTGGACTCCACTCAAGACTCTTTGCCATTTGGATCCATTGGCAATGGATCCACTTGGATCCATTTATAATTACCCTTTGCTTACAGCTATTGAACCAGTTATCCACCTTGCAGTAATTTTATCTAGCCCACATTTCTCTTTGCTTAGGAGAAGGCTATGTGGGACTTCTGTGCAAAATCTCACTACATCCAGCTACATGTTATTCACTGCATTTCCCTTCATCCACCCAACCAGTTAATTTGTTGAAGGAGATCAAGTTTATCGGGTAAGATTTGTCCTTCATAAATCCACATTGACTACTTGCGATCAGTCTTTTTTTCCTCTAGATGCTTATTACTGGAGAAAATTATAACATTTGTAATGTTATTAAAGTCAGGCTAACAGCATTGGTGTAGGGAGATAGCTTACACCTTCATTATTATGGCCTGTTTCCAAATGAGTTTGACTCCCAGCACAATCTAAGGGTGTTGTTACATGTTAACCTTAGGCCAGGGGCAGGCAAAATATGGCCAGATCCAGCCCACCAGGCCATTTTATCTGGCCTGCAGGGCACCTAAAAAGTTTAGAAAATTAATATTTATCTGCTCCTGGCTGCCTGTAAAAGATGACAGGAGCCAGGAGCAGTAGGACCCAGGGGAAGCCAGCAGAACTCAGGAGAAAGGCCAGCCCAGCCCTGTTCCACCCCCAGCTCTCTCTCACCCCCGCCTCCCAACCAGAAGTCTCTTTTTGCCTCGGTTTTCACTGTTTCCCTGCAAGTATGCTCCAGCGCCACATGGCCCTGGGCTGGATCACCGGACTGTGGGAGCACAGGGCTGTGCCGTACCCCAGGGCCAGGGGGGGTGTGTGTGTGTGTGTGTGTTACAGTAATGTGTGATCTCTCTGCAGAGATAAGTTGACCAAATTTCAGTTCTTTAGCATCCCAGGATGCACTGTTCCCTCCTGATCGGTGTGCAGGATGTGTTGTCTCTGCTCCTGCCTCTTGTTGTGGGTGGACAAACTTTCCACCCTCTAAATTCTACCACCCAGAGCATGGTACTGGCACCAAGCCAACTCTCTCTCCCACCCCTGGGGGTATGACCCTGTGTAATCAGTGCAAGCAGCCAGCAGAGCAAGCAGTGCAAGCTAAACTTGATCTAAGCCTTCAAGAGACCGAGAAGCCAACATACCCATACCCATACATACCCTATTACATACCCACCTTCGTCAACCAGAGGCAGAGAATGAGCCAAAGGAGAATGACCCACCTTCATCAACCAGAGGCACCAGAGGCAGAGAATGAGCCCCTTACACCCCATCAGGCAGGCATCAAACTGGAGAGATGGTGAGATACTGGACCTCATTGCAATCTGGGGTGAGAAGAGGATCATTGCCAAGGGCATGAAAGGCAGCAGACAGAACCAAATGATCTATAAGCAGATCACAGCTGAGATGGTTGTTCAAGGACACCATCAAGAATGGCTAGAGATCCGAACAAAAATTAAGTTAATGAAATCAGGTATGTTAGGGGCAGGAACAGTAACAAAGTATTGGACCATCCACAGCAACAAAATGTTGAACCACTGATGGTTGCAGTGAAGACCATCATTCCCAACCATGACGAGTTGGCCCAGATGCTCGAGAAGGAACACACCATCCCTTCCTGCCCTACCATGAACTGCATGTGACTACCATGATAAGACAGTGACTGTCTCCAGGCCACAGTCCATGTGCCATCAGGGACTGCGAGCAGGAGATAGATTCCTACTGCCAGGCCCTTCTCCCCTGGGAGACGGAGGATAGACCATGGGCTCCCTCCCGGACAAGGGAGGACACAGGGACCTCCCATTTTGTCCAGCCACAGGGTTGAACCAAAGTGATCAAGGGCCCCAAGGCCCACCAAACCAAGGCCTCTGCCCTGCTGGAGCTTTGCAACAGGTACAAACCTCTTGCAGCAGCAGGAGAGCCTGCTGAGTTGCCAGCCCCTGCAGGCAACACAGGCTCAACTGTAGCTACTGCCCCTGCTCTCCCCAAGACAAGACGCAAAGTATTTGCCATGGGAGACTCCATCCTGAGGGGGACAGAGGGGGCAATCTGCTGCCCCAACCATTGGTCCGGGAAGTTTGCTGCTTCCCTGGAGCCCATATCCAAGACATTGCAGAGAAGATCCCTAAACTCCTCCAGCCCACTGACCACTACCTTATGCTCCTCATCCATGTGGGCACCAATGACATGGCTCGGAACCCTCCCAGCCGGGTCATGAGGTACTACAGGGATTTGGGAGCGGGGCTTAAGGGGTTGCGGGCATGGGTGGTGTTTTCCTCGATCCTTCCAGTTTTGGGCTACAGGCTGAGGAGGCAGAGGAGGATCCAGGTAGTCAACCAAAGACTGTGGCGCTGGTGTCATCGGGAAGGCTTCGGCTTCCATGACCACAGTCCACTCTTTGGTGAGAGAGGCAGTGAGCTGCTGGGAAGGGATGGCCTCCACCTCTCTCCACTGGGGAGGAGGCTCTTCTCAGCCAGACTGGCTGACCTGCTCCACTGGGCTTTAAACTAAGCCTGCCAGGGGATGGGGGGACTACCGCCACTGCTGGCCCGCTGAGCAATCCTTGCAAAGCCAGCAGGCCAAGGCATTTAAGGGAGCCTACCCCTGCCCCAACCCTAGAGCAAGCTGCAGGCAAGGCAAGGGTCCCCAAGGGGACACTTGCATACCTGTACACCAATGCGAGAAGCTTGGGGAATAAACAGGAGGAACTTGTTCTCCTGCTCAACACAAATAATAGGGATAACAGGGACCTGGTGGGACTCCACCCATGACTGGACCATGGGTATAGACGGCTATACCCTGTACAATAGGGATCGAGTGGACAAAAGGGGCAGAGGTGTAGCTTTCTATGTCAAGGAGAGCTATGCATCCCTACAAGCCGACATTGGCACCCAGGGTGGATGACTAGAGACCCTCTGGGTTAAAATCCATGGGGAACACGGCACAGGAGATACAATGGTGGGCGTCTACTACAGACCTCCCTCCCAGAATCAAGAAATTGACCAGGTGTTCACCAGGGAATTGGCTGAGGCTGCATGCTCCCGGTCCATGGTTGTCACAGGGGACTTCAACTAACCAGACATCTCATGGGAAGAGTGCACAGCCAAATCCAAATGGTTGCAAAGCTTCCTCACATGCGTGGATGAGCTCTATCTGACTCAAGAAGTTTATAGGCCAACAAGAGGCAAAGCACGCTTGACCTGGTACTGGCAACCGGGGACGACCTAATCAGCGACCTAACGATCAAAGGGAAGCTGGGTGACAGTGACCATGAGCTGATCACCTCTACCATCCGCCTAAAAGCTGTCAAGTCAGTCAGCAGTACAGAGGTCCTCGACTTCAGGAGGGCTGACTTTGACAAGCTCAGGAGACTTGTCGGTGAGGCCCTAAGGGACCATGACCCCAAAGGGAGGGGTGTCCAGGAAGAGTGGTTGCCCCTCAAGGGAGCAATCCTAGATGCACAAGCTAAGGCTATTCCACCTCGGAGGAAAGGCAGCAAAAGGGCACAGCAGCCCCCTTGGCTCTCCAAGGACTAAAAAGACAGACCTACAAAGGATGGAGGACGGGATCCACCTCCAAGGAGGAATACTCTGCTCGAGTCCAGACCTGCAGGGAGCAAACCAGGAAAGCTAAGACTGCCACAGAACTCCAACTGGCTACAAGTATCAAGGACAAAAATGTCCTTTTTTAGCTATGTAGGGAGTCAGAGGAAAAGCAAGGGCAACATTGGACCCCTGCTAAACCAAAAGGGAGAACTGACAACTGATGCCCAGGAAAAAGCCAACTTGCTAAATGGGTACTTTGCGTCAGTCTTTCACAAATCCCATGGGATGCTGCTGCCCATTATGGGACGGGACTACCTAAGTGAGGATGGTTCCTTGCCCTCCATCAATGCTGACCTTGTGAAGGAACAGCTTGAGCGTCTGGACACCTTCAAGGCAGCCTGCCCTGACAATTTACACCCTGGAGTACTCAAGGAGCTGGCTAGCATCATAGCTCAGCCTCTGGCACAGATTTTTGAGAGCTCCTGGTGCTCTGGTGAAGTGCCTGAAGACTGGAAGGCCAATGTGGTGCCTATCTTCAAGAAAGGGAGGAAAGTGGATCCGGCAAACTACAGGCCCATCATCCTGACCTCTATCCTGGGCAAGGTCTTAGAAAAAATTATCAAGGAGACCATTCTTAACAGACTGGCCAATAGCAACACCCTGAGGGACAGCCAGCATGGGTTTGTTGTGGGTAGGTCATGCTTGACCAATCTCATTTCCTTTTACAACCAGGTGACCTATGACCTGGACAAGGGGGAAGAGATTGATGTCATATATCTCAACTTTAAAAAAGCCTTCAATCTGGTATCCCACGATCATCTTTTGGCAAAACTGGCCAACTGCGGCCTCGGGTCCACCATGATCCGCTGGCTGGGGAATTGGGTCTGTGGTCGGACCCAGAGGGTGGTGGTTGATGGAAGTCAATCGTCATGGTGCCCTGTGACCAGTGGGGTCCCTCAAGGCTCTGTCCTTGGACCTATTTTGTTCAACCTCTTCATTAGTGATGTGGACATTGGAGTCAGAAGCGGACTGGCCAAGTTTCCCAATGATACCAAACTTTGGGGTAAAGCGTCCACACCCTAGAACAGGGGGGTAATCCAGGCTGACCTTGACAGGCTCAGGAAATGGGCGGACAAGAACCTGATGGTGTTTAACACCAAAAAATACAAGGTTCTCCACCTTGGGAGGAAAAACCTGCAGCATGTCTATAGGCTCGGCAGTGCTATGCTGACTAGCACTACGGATGAGAGGGACTTGGGGGTCAGGATTGACCACAAGATGAACATGAGCCTGCAATGTATTGCTGCAGCCAGTAAAGCGAGCAAAACGCTGGCTTGCATCCATAGATGCTTCTCAAGCAAAACCCAGGACGTCCGGCCTCACCAAGGCCAAGCCTGCAGTGCTGTGTCCAGTTTTGGGCTCCACAATTCAAAAAGGATGTGGAGAAGCTTGAGAGAGTGCAGAGGAGAGCCATGCACATGATCAGAGGTCAGAAAAACGGACCTTATGATGAGAGGCTGAGAGCCATGGGACTTTTCAGCCTGGAAAAGCGCAGGCTCAGGGGCGACCTGATGGCCACCTACAAGCTTATAAGGGGTGTTCACCAGGATCCAGGGGATGACAAGGTCGAACGGTTATAAACTCCTGCAAGACCATTTCAGGCTGGACATAAGGAAGAACTTCTTTACTGTCTGAGCCCCCAAGGTCTGGAATGGCCTGCCTCCGGAGATGGTTCAAGCACCTACTTTGAATGCCTTCAACAGAAACCTGGATGTTTTTCTTGCTGGTATCCTTTGACCCCAGCTGATTTCCTGCCCCTGGGGCAGGGGGGTGGACTCGATGATCTTCCGAGGTCCCTTCCAGCTGGACTCGATGATCTTCCGAGGTCCCTTCCAGCCCTAATGTCTATGAAATCTAACGAGACACTGCTAGCCAAGTCCTAGATTTCCAATGAGCCCTGCATACCCAATCCCAGACTCCCCCCGCAGTCCCTGAGGGGCTCCCTGTGCTTCCTCCCCAGACTCAGGCAGAGGGCAGGGAAATGTCAATTATGATGCTAATTGAATTCCCTCACCCCCATCTGGCTCCTTTTTTTCAGAGAAATGCTTTCTCTCCCTTGCCAGCTTAGGTTCAGGGGGCACTTCAGCTTTTCCCCTGGGCATAGGTAGCTGTGACTGGCTCTCCAGAGCTGGCAGATGCACAGCCAGATAGTTGGGCTAAGCCAGAACTTGCTTGCCAGCCAGCCTCTATATCCACTTCCCCAGGCTAGCTGGGGAACATGGGCTGCTGGTCAGCAGCCTGAGACAGGGAAAGCCACCTCCAAGCAGGGAAGACTGGGCATCTAGCATGGGAAAAAAATCAATTACTCACTAGTGACCCAGCAAGTAATTGAAATTACTTCTGCAGGTGGCTGGAAACCCAGCTGTGGTTGCCTCTTAGGGATGGGCAGGCAGGCAGGTGGATAGGCCATCTGCCCTGCTGGCCAGGCTCAGCCAGCCCTCACTTGCCAGCCAGCACTCCTCCCCAACCTGCAGGTAGCTGGGGAAGGTAACCATAGGTCTCCCCCTTCTCCCTTCACTTTCTCCCCCAAGCCCTCTCTCTCAATCAACCCCCAACCATCTCAGGGCATAAACATACAGTTTTTTTCATGTGTCCCACCTCAGGGTGCACTGTCATCTTTCAGGGTAGCGGGCACCTGAGGGATCAAGGCAAAGCTGGTTTGTGTGGCAGTGAGTGAAAGGTGGTGCTCTTTGGGCAGGACATGTGAAGCTTAGGGTGGGACAGGAATGAGCTCCTATCCCAGGGCACCTTCAGTGGCTGCCTTTACTGCCAGGCAGTTTCCTAGTGCAAGGAGGCTGTAATGCAGGCACAGGACAATTCCTATGGCAGCCTGCAGGTTCTGTGGGATTGCAAACCTTATTGGAGAGCTATCATAACAAGCAGCCCCCCTCCACCTTTCCAGGACATACCCAGGCACAATGGCTTGCACAAATAGCAGAGCAAATTCTGCAGGGTCACTATTTGCAAGCTGAAAGAAGTGTGCTCTGCACTGATAGGACACTCCTGCCTGGGAGAGAGCAGGCAGGGAAAGGACAGGGGAGAAAAGTTATGGTGCCGGGGAGGTAGCTTTTCCTCTTGGGGAGGGAAGGAGGGCAGCAGGTACTGAGAGTAGGTAGTTAACAGAGCACTTACCATGGCACTGTCCAATGAAATACCCAGACAGAGCAAGGTGAACTAAATTTCTCCTCATAGGCACACCCACACATGCAGGCACGTGTGCTTGCAGCAGCTCAAATAGAAGCAGCACAAATTTGAGCTGGAGATTTTTTTTGTCAGCACACGTTCCTGGATAAGCACTTTGGTGTGGGGCAAGTTGTGCCACTTGGGGCAAAATAACCCTGCCCTGCTCCTGCCAGATCTGCAGCCAGGGGGAGCTAGAGCCTGGAGCCAGCATCTGTGCAGGCCCCAACAGTATAAAAACTTCCCTGGCAAGTGGCTCAGGGCTACTTGCTCACAGGAGCTTCTGGGGAGGGCATAGCTGGGGCACCCCAGTGGCTGAACCTGTACTCCACCCTCATCCCATGAGCCACTGGGGACCTCAGCTGGTGGTTCCTCCAGGGAGCCATTTCCATAGGTGTGTATGTGGTGAGCTTTACCAATACCCCAGTCTCTTGCCCCTTCCGCAGAGGGAGACCCTGGTGTGCATGATGCTTGAGTGTGTCGGGCTATAGCCCCTCCACCTTCACCTCCAGAACCTCCTCCTGAGTTGAGGTTCTGGTTGAACTTCACCCCTCACCGTTTTATTTTTAGGCACCCCATCCATGGCCCCATCAAATCCCAGGACCTTCTGGTCAACCTCCTCCTGGCCCTGGCCAAGCGGGCCCTGTACTTGACCAGGAAGGAGGCTCTGGCCGGGAAGGTGCCAGGAGATTGTGGGACAGCTTTCCTCTCACTTGTCTGTGCACATTTCTGAGCAGAGCACCAGTAGGTGGTGCCCACTAGCTCCTTGGATGCCTTTGAGGACCAGTGGGTGCGGCCCGGGGGGTGGGTCTGCTCAGCCTCCCCTTCAGGCACACTTATTTTCACATTTTGACCCTTTCACTCACACGACACTCTTATCCTGTTTTTTTCATTAGTTGTCCCAAGTATTTTGTTGTAACATTCACCCATTAGCCCCAATACAATAGGGGCTACTCGTTAGCTGGGTGGACCACAGTACTGGAATGTTACAAATAGACAGCAGCTTCTGGGGAGGGCATACCTGGGGCACCCCAGTAGCTGAGCCTGTAATCCACCCTCATCCCATAAGCCACTGGGGGCCTCAGATGGTGGTTCCTCCATGGAGTCATTGCCATGGGCATGTATGTGGTGAGCTTTACCGATACCCTGGTCTCCTGCCCCTTCTGTAGGCAGAGGAAGACCCTGACGCACATGACACTTGAGTGTGCCAGGCTGCAGCCCCTCCACCTCCAGAATTTCCTCCTGAGGTTCTGGTTGAACTTCACCCCCACCTTTTTATTTTTGGGCACCTCATCTGTGGCCTCACCAAGTCTCAAGACCTCCTGGTCAATCTCCTCCTGAGGGTTGCCTGTACCCTCCTCTCTTTTTCTGCCCAAGTGTCTGTCAACTGGTTGCTTGGTGCTTTAGCCCAGGTAAGAGGGTGGTGGATTTAGCTCTCTATTGTTCTGAGCTCTGACCTCATGACCTGTGGGCAGGGGCTTGAGCCATGTCACATCCTTAGGTGACCATGATGCTTTTTAAATTGGTTGGTCAGCATGAAATAACACCTGACTTTGACTGGCTCTTGAAGGAAGGAAAGGTTATTTAAGAGTTCCTCCATCTTGGGGGAGGGAGGGGAGAGGCATCTTGAAACTCACTGACACACAATGCACTCCAGAGGAAGCTCAATCAGCCTCTGAATGATACTTATGAGTAACTTACCTGAAACTTATCTAGAAATATAGCTTGCTGTAATTTAGAAGCGTAACAAAAGGCTGCCTAGCCATACTGTTTGTTCTGGGTTACTCTTTGACACTTCTCTACCTGTACCCTTCTCCAAGCCTACCCTCTTTAACCAATAAAGCTCTCCATTCTAACAAGCTCAGTGGTACTTGCTGGGAGAGGGATTGGGCAAACCTTTTTGTTCCCTTTGCTTCGCTGACTAAGGGGGCTACTTTCTATGCTTTAGGCTAATAGAAGCATGCCACAATGCCAAGGTCTACAGGGCCTGTGTATCCCGGGCAGCACTGGGCCCAGATAAATGCCTGAGTCCAGGGTGGTGGCAGCAGTACCCCAGGCTTGTGGATGTGCTCCAGGAAGGGGGTTGACCAGACATTGGTGCCCCTGGGGAGGCATCTGAAGTCTGGTTTTTGGTGGGGCACAGTGAGTCAGGTGTCTCAGCACACAAGCACCCCCTACTGGCCTGCCACACCCTCTACCCACTGCAGCAGTCTGGCAGTGGGGGCTGCTGCCAGGCTATAATCTTCTGCCACCTGTGATAGCATGTGGCCCCAAGGCTGTGCACTTGCCAGACCCAGATGGGGACTGCATCTGCACCTCTGGGCCGGCTGCCAGTGGCTGTGGTTGCACAGTTGACCTTTGTGTGGCGCTACTGCCATGTGTGCTGCCACTCTGCCATCTGGGCAGCTATAGCTTGGAAGATGTGTTGGGACCCAAAGGCTTCTGGGCCCAGCACAATAGTACTGGCGTTTGGCAAGAAACCAATGTCTGAGTTTGCTGCATGCTTATTCTTAGCTGCAACAATATGCAACCCAGCAGAAATTTGACACACAGGTCACCATGATCATGACCCATACCTGACAAAGGAAAAGAAGAAGTCTGGGAGGACCCTGTTCAGATGACCAAACTTGAAATAGAAATTGAGCTGACTAAAATATGACATTTGGCTGGGAAGAAAAGGGAAAAAAAATCAATGGCAAAACTCACCCTACCTAAGAATAAACTCACTTTTAGCTACTGGAAAATTCCAGTTACAGATAATCATATATGGCAAGCAGAAAATCTCATTAATATGCATTGTAGGGAAGAGCTTATGCTAATGTATTAATGAGAATGATAAGGTATATAAGAACAAGAATTGGAACCCCTCCTCGGAACACTCCTGAAGGAAGCCTGAAGAGATCCTGTCACCGATCCAAGATCCTGTCTCAACATCAGACATGGGAACCAGGAGTCCTGGACAAGACTTCATGGCCTGATCAACCAGCATAGTTACATTCGTAACATTATGGGGTGATGAGCATCTGCTTTGACTAGCTACAAACCTCAAATTTTAATTGCTAATGCTGCTTTAATTTTTAAACTGCTACTGCTACTTCAGTTTTTAATTAGAATTGTATCTGTTAGGGTTCAATAAACTTGCTTTTAGTTTAGGACAACTATGTCTTAGTCTCATTGCCTAGTATAAGACCCATTATAGTGTCATGGAATGCAACAAATTGGTGGAGAATGTGGGCACTGGGTAATGGGTGTGGACCATGGATGTAAGTTCCCCCATGTTGTTTGGATCTCAGTGATGTAGGTCCAGCATGGCCATTTTGGTCTGCGAAGGGATGCAGGGCAGATCATGTCATTTTGGGAGATCTAAGACACATGTTTTCAAGGTACGATTGTAAGAGGCAGTCATCAGACGATCGTGGTCGGAGGTCATCTGTTTAGCCTTTAGACAAAGTCTTTCCCCAGGCACAGCTAAGGATGTAGGTTGTCATGCAACTGTTGATGCAGGTTGTCAGTTTAGCCTTTTAAACATGACTAAGTTAGGTCATTTACTAATTCTCAGAGTCTGACCATGGAAGGAGGTCATTTTGGACCTTGGGAAAGGGATACCTGAGACACTTACAAATTACAGTAGCTAGTCCTTCTTGGTGACTAGGGTCACAACTTGTTGCCAAGAATGACCACCCTAGACCAGTATCCTCCTACTGGCAGGGACCAGATGCTGGTAGAGAAGTGGAACCTGTTAGAACAATGGGTCCAAGAAAAAGGTACCTTTCCCTGGAGTCTGAGTGCCTTTCAGGGACATAATGCCTTAAAGTAGGCTTGTAACAAATTCAATGTTTTGGTTACTACCACCAAACCAGAAGTAAATAAGGAGGTGTGTGGGCTTTTTGGAAGGTTGCAAAGCACTATGCAATAGGGGTGTGCAAAGCGGGCCCTATTCAATTCAGATTCAGATTTGGCCTGAATCAGGGACAGTGATTCAATTAGTCGATTTGGATCACTGTCCCTGATTTGATTTGGCCAAATCCAAATCTGAAGATTTGATGCTGATTCAGAGAATCAGCAATTCGGACATAGACACAGCTTTAAATGTTTTTTCTACATTCCTCAAGGTACCAGTGCGGCTTGTGAACATTGCAATGCTGGGGCATATGAAGCATCTCATAGGGGCATCCCACATGCTCAGCAGCGAACTTGGAAGTTCCAGAAATGCTTCTGGTCCACTTTAGGTCTGCTGCCAAGTGCGCTGGGGAGCCCCCCATGCTTTTGTGGGATGCTCCATGTGCCCCAGCACTGCAGCATTCACGGGCCGCCTGCTACCTAGAGGTATGTAGAAAAAACATTTAAAGCTGTGTCTATGTCCGAATCTCCCCAAATTGATTAGGAGGGTTCTGATTCAATTCAGAGAAATTAAAGGGTCTTCTGATTCAATTCAGATTCGGAGATTCAGCCACCGAATTGGGCCAAATCTCAGCTGAATTGAATCAGGGACTGAAACTTCACACAGCCCTACTAAGCAAGTTTAATTCAGAATCAGAAGCAAGAGCTAAAGAATTTGTTGTAGAAAAGGGAGCAGCTTAAGAAAAAGGTTGATAAATATAGAGCTCAGTTCTGTGGTATAACTGCAAAAGCACTACAGGCTGCTACAGCCTTATCAGGTAGTGACAGTAAATCTGCTGAGAAAAGGAAACCACTATATTGTGGGTAATTTGGTTAATTTGTGTAAAAAATATATGAATCCAAAAGATTTTGCAGCACTCCCACCTAAAGTAAAGGGTAGATCAGTGACACTCACAGTGTTAAAATTGAAACTGTTCTTCCCCAGAAAAGTGCAATTTCTTAAAAAAAGACAGCAGCCATGGGAAATTATGTAGAGAGCTAAAGATAGCTATAAAGTTGGGAAGAAGGCTA
>NW_005843009.1:276336-280994 GCF_000455745.1 Alligator sinensis
TTCTGAGCTGCTGGCCAGATTTGGTCAGCCAGGGAACCCATTTCCCAGCTGCCCCTACCTGCATAGCTTGTGCCAGTCTCCACAGAGAACCCAGCCTCAGCTATGGTGGCAGCACAGAGCAGTGCAGGGGAATGCTCCGGGGCTGCTGGGATCTTGTGGTGGGAGCAGCTTGCTCCAGAGCCATGGCAGAGCCATGATCCATAGCCTGCACACTCCAGGCAGGGGCATGCATGCAAGGGATGGTGGCTCTGGCTCGGCTCCTTGCAGCAGAGACAGCCTGCCTGTAGCCAAGACAGAGCCATGTGGGCAGGAGAGGCTGGGAAATAGAGTCCTATGGGCTGGACATTCCCCATCTCTGCTATAAAAAGTAACCAGGAGGGGAATCAAGGCAAACCCTTGGCTCCCCCATGGAAAGAGTAAACTTGTCTGGCACCCCCATTTTAACCCTTGTTAACACCCATTAAGTATAACACTCATTAAGTAATGTTAATGGGTGTTAATGACAACAAGCATTCTTCCTGCTTGTTTCTCAGCCTCTGTTCATTCATGTACAGGCACCTAGGGTAACTAGCCAATTGTCCTGATTTCTCAGGATGAATGAAAAGGCCTCCCCTGTTGCCCACTCCTGCTTGCTCTTCTTCCAGGTCATCCACTTCCCCACTTACCTCAGGACTTTGGTCTCCATCCCCCAGCAAACCTAGTTTAAAGCCCTCCTCACTAGGTTTGCAAACCTGTGTGCAAAGATGCTCTTCCCTCTCTTTGTCAGGTAGATCCCTTCTCTTCCTAGCAATCCGTCTTCTTAGAATATCATCCCATGGTCAAAGAAGCCAAAGCTCTGCTGGTAACACCACCTGCACAGCCATGCATTGATCTGCAGGATGCGCCTGCTCTTCCCTGGTCCCTTTCTCTTGACTGGAAGGATTGAGGAGAACACCACCTGAGGCCCTGTCCCCTTTACCCTTGCACCCAGAGCACTGTAGTCACTCTTGATCTCCTTAGGGTCTCCCCTGGCAGTATCATTATGCCCAGATGGATGAGCAGCACGAGGTAGTAGTCAGAGGGCTGGATGCATCTCGGGAATCCTCCATGACATCTCAGATCTGGGCTTTGGGCAGGCAGCAGACCTCCGGAGACAACAGGTCAGGCCATCAGATGGATGCCTCTGTCCCCCACAGAAGGGAGTCTCCAACCACCATCACTCATCCCTTCTTCTTGGTGGTGGTGGTCTTGATGCGTCCCACCTTGGAGAGGCCTGGCCTGTCCTCCTCCACGAATGGAATGTGCTCCTTCCCCTCTGTTGCTAGTGCTCCATATCTGTTTTCCAGGCCAAGTGCTGCAGGTGGAAATGAAGATTTCTGCTTGCTGCCAGAGGTCACAAGCTTCCAGATTCCACCTTCCTCAGAGTCCATATCCCCTTCCTTCTCTAACACTGCCTTTGACAGTTCTTCCTCCACAGTCTTAGAGGTCTTCTCTGGCATAAAATCAATGAAATTCTCATGGCAGAGGATGCTTTGGAGCCTCATCACCTCCTTCTGTAGCTCTCTTGCCTGTTCCCTGAGAGACACCACCAAGAGAAACCTCTTACATCACAGGCACTCCCCGACCTGGCTGTCACCAGAAGGAACATGCGGACCACTGTCTCTGCAGCACCAAACCCAGACATGGGCGGAAGCTTCGATGGTGAGGCTGGGCTTGCTACCCAGGCCCAACCCTCCTCCTGGGTCAGATGACTGTAAGCAAGCCAGGCCACACCTGTGGGCCACTTCATCCCCAGTCTGCCTACTCTTAAAGTGGCAGGAGCACCAAGCCTCCTGCCACAACTACTCGGAATCCTGATGCAAGAAAAATCTAACACTAACCTGTCACAGGTAAAGCAAGGGAACTATGGCAGCCAATGTTCTGAAATATTGTCAATACATGCTCAAGAGTTCCTGGGTAGAAAGGCAAAAAACCCACAGCCCATACCAATCTGAGCATGGGGTAAAATTCATTCCTAACCCCAAATCTGGCAAGCAGTCTGACCCTGAGTGGAGGGGCAAGACCCTTTAGCCTGGAGCCTCCAGCTTTGCTGCCAGCAGGAGAATTGGCACACCCTAGTAGAAGTCCCCAGCCTTGGCTGTAGCCAACACCCAGTGATTCTGGGAAGGCTTAAAAACACCCTGACATACAGCAGAAAAAGGGGGAGGGGAGGTAGGGGCAACCAGCAAAGCCCAGGAGCCTGGGAAATACCCATGGTAGAAAATAGGCATAGTTACACCAGGAGTGAGCCTTGAGCTGCTTCAATCTGCCCCACCTGTTGTCAGGCTGCATTGGTGTGACTACGGTGGCCGTCATAGAGGACACTCCAGTTGTCCTCTGTCCTCTCTTGATACAAAGCCGGATGCCCTTATGTCCTCTATTTTTCTCTTCAACAGAAAATTAGAGGACATAAAGGTGTCTGGTTTTGTATCAATAGAGGACAGAGTAGCAGAAAACTGGAATGTCCTCTATGATGGCCACCTTAGGTCTGACCAAGGCTCTCAGCTCAATTTCCTGGGCAAGGCATCTCTTCCTGTCTCTGACCTGAGCCAATTTACTTAGCTAATCTTTATCTGGGCTTATCCTTCCCCTTAGTCAGCTCCTCCTGGGACCCACAGTTCTCCTGCCACTTCATTTGATTTGTTGTCTGAGCACTTGCCCCCTGCCTGTCCCAGACAGGGTCTCTGGGCACTTGCACATCTCCAAGCTTGAAGCTGATTAATTAAACACACAGTATCTTTTCCAGGTACATGGCCTCTCTTCTTCCCTAGAGCCACAACTATGTCTTGCAGCCAATATGCCCAATATAAAATAAATTTGTCTAAATCAAAATACTAACCCCCTCCTGGGTCTCTGTAGCATAGCAAACTCCCACCCCTATCAGCTGGCTTCCTCCAGGGTGCCTGTGTTTGCCTGTGTACTTCTCTTCAGCAGCCTGTTCTTCACAGGAGTTTGTCCCTTTTCAGAGTTAAAGGCTAGACTGACTTCATTGTCCCAGAAGCAAGGCTTACATCCCTCAAGGTTTCATCCTATATACTAACACCAGGAGCATGAGGAACAAAAAGGAGGAGCTAGCCCTCCTACTCTCTGGTGTGCATTATGATCTAGTAGGGATTATGGAGACCTGGTGGGACTCCTTACACGACTGGAGTGTAGCTATAGAGGGCTACACCCTGCATACAAAGGACCGGGTGGGGAAGAAAGGTGGAGGCAGTTCTCTCTATGTGAAAAAGCAGTACACCCTCTTGGAGGCCAACATCAGTTCCAAAAATGGACTGCTTGAAACCCTGTGGGTCAAGTTGAGGGGGCACAGCAAGAGAGATCTAACTGTAGGTGTATACTACAGACCACCAAACCAGGGGGAGGAACTCGATCTACAGTCCACCCGAGAATTGACTGAGGCTGCACGTGCATGTGACATGGTCATCATGGGCAATTTTAATTATTCAGATATCTCCTGGGAGGAACACTCAGCCAAGTTGGAACAGTCGCAATCCTTCCTGACCTGTGTTGAGGTGCTCTTCCTGACTCAGGAGGTACATGGGCCAACCAGAGGTAACTCTCTGCTAGACTTGGTCCTGGCCAAAGGGAATGACCTTGTGACTGACTTAAATATAGAGGGAAGTCTAGGTAACAGTGACCATGAAACCATCATGTTCACTGTCTGATGTAAGGCAGACAAATTGGATAGCAGGATTGAAGCCTTGGACTTCAAAAATGCAAATTTCAACAAGCTTAGGTCACTCGTAGAAGAAGTGCTGCAGGACCAGGGACTGAAGGCGGAAGGTGTATATGAAGAGTGGCTGTTCCTTAAAGACACAATCCTTGAAGCAGAAAGGAAGTCCATTCCCATGCAGAGAAAAGGTAACAGAAGGGCTGGGAAGCCCTCTTGGCTAAACAGTAGGGCTGTGTGAAGCTTATAGTTTCATAGTTGGTAGGGTCAGAAGGGACCTGAGCAGATCATCAAGTCCGACCCCCTGCCATGGCAGGAAAAAGTACTGGGGTCAAACGACCCCGGCAAGGTGTTCATCTCACCTCCTCTTAAAGACCCCCAGGGTAGGAGCCAGCACCACTTCTCTTGGAAGTTGTTTCCAGATCCTAGCTGCTCTGACTGTGAAGTAGAACCTCCTGATGTCTAGTCTGAATCTACCCTCTGCCAGCTTGTGACCGTTATTTCTAGTCACTCCTGGTAGTGCTCGGGGGAAAAGGGACTCCCCCAAAGCCTGCTGGTCCCCTCTGAGTAGTTTGTAACAGGCCACTAGATCCCTTCTCAGCCTTCTCTTGTGGAGGCTGAACAGGTTCAGGTCCCTTAGCCTCTCCTCATAGGGCCTGCCCTGCTGCCCCCTAATCTTGCGGGTGGCCCTCCTCTGGACCCTCTCAATGCTATCCACATCCCTCCTGAAGTGCGGCCCCCAGAACTGGACGCAGTACTCCAACTGCGGCCTGACCAGTGCCGCATAAAGGGGGAGGATCACCTCCTTGGATCTGCTTGAGATGCATCTGTGGATGCATGACAAGGTACGGTTGGCCTTCCTGACCGCGTCCCCACACTGTCAGCCCACGTTCATTTTGGCATCAATAATGATTCCAAGATCCTTTTTTGCCTCTGCCCTGACAAGAAGGGATTTCCCCAGCCTGTC
>NW_005843009.1:281248-282071 GCF_000455745.1 Alligator sinensis
AGCCAGTTAGCGACCCATTTGACTGTGTAGGTGTCGATGCCACAGTCCCCTAGTTTTTTTAATGAGAATGGGGTGAGAGACAGTGTCGAAGGCCTTCCTGAAGTCCAGAAAGACTACGTCCACTGCTACCCCTGCATCTAAGGATTGTGTGACCTGGTCATAGAAGGCCACCAGTTTGGTCTGACAGGACCTGCCTCTAATGAACCCATGTTGGTTGCCCCTAAGCATAACCCACCTGCTGGCCCCTCGTGGACATGCACCAGGATAATTCTCTCAAAAAGCTTACCTAAGATCGAAGTAAGACTAACTGGCCTATAGTTTCCTGGGTCCTCCTTCCTCCTTTTTTTGAAAATGGGAACCACGTTGGCCCTTTTCCAGTCCTCTGGCACCAGACCAGAGCTCTATGAGTGCTCATAAAGCCGTGCCAGGGGTCCTGCAATGACCTCTGCTAATTCCCTCAGCACTCTGGTGGGCTTTAAACTAGGCTTCAGGGTGTTGATTTGATTCAGAGGAGATTCAGTTCAATTTGGTGGCCGAATTTCCAAATCCGAATTGAATCAGATGACCAATTAAAAGGTCCAAATTGACTTGAAGAGCTCCAAATAGATTTGGAAAAGA
This sequence comes from Alligator sinensis, assembly GCF_000455745.1. Lineage (NCBI taxonomy): Eukaryota > Metazoa > Chordata > Crocodylia > Alligatoridae > Alligator > Alligator sinensis. Next base: position 281,867 of record NW_005843009.1, read on the forward strand.
TTCAGAGCACTTCGGCGATTTGGGCAGTCCCTGCTGGCTGCCACAGGGAGCTGGACCTGGACTCCATACTGGTAAGTAGAGGGCAGGGGAGGGGGGCTGGAGGAGGCCATGGGGGGACCCCTGCCAGGCCCCATCCCCTGCCTGCTTTCCTAGCACCCCCAGAACTCCGCCTACGCTCCCAGCCCCCCCATGGCTGCCATGCCCA
>NW_005843009.1:282116-284616 GCF_000455745.1 Alligator sinensis
AGACAGAGTCCCACACACAGCACGGGGCAGCGGAGATTGCCCCCCACTGGGCAGGAGCTGGTGTGTGCAGGCTTTTTTGTTGTTTTTTTTTAAAGGGCTGGGAGCTGGGCTGGGCTAGGCAGCCATGGGGGCACTGGGAGAGTGGGCAGGGGTCCGAGGCTCATTGCAGAGCCCCCACATGGCATGGGGCAGTGGGGGGCAGCGGGGATTGCCCACCACACCTGACAGCACCCAGTGAGTGCGGGCTTTTTATTTTTTTCAAAGAGCCAGGAACTGGGGCCGGGCAGGGCAGCCATTGAAAGCGGGTGGGGGATGGGGCCTGTTTGATTCGGAGATTCAGCTAATTCGGCAGTGGTCAAATCTCCAAGTCAGATTTGGCCAAACCAATTCGGGACAGTGATTTGAATCAACAAATCAAATCACTGTCCGCCGAATCAGCCAAATCCAAATACAAGGTGAATACTAGCTGCTCCGCACAGGCCTCGTACAGTCAGACCTACTAAACAGGGAAATCACAGTCCTCCTAAGAAAGGAGAAAGCTTATAAATGATGGAAGCTTAGGACAGGCCCCAAGGAGGACTATTCCATGATGGCCTGCATTTGCAGGGAACAGATAAGACAGTCTAAAGCAGTGACCAAACTTCGATTAGTAGTGGGAATCAAGGACACCAAGAAGTCCTTCTTTAGGTATATAGGCAACAGGAGAAAAACAAATGGGAGTGTGGGGCCATTACTCAACAACTCAGGAGAGCTGGTTACTAGCACCCAGGAGAAAGCTGAATTCCTGAATGACTACTTTGACTTGGTCTTTCACTGAAGCTAGGAGAAAACCATGCCAGGTAGAGTAGAGGATGAGAATGGTAGGAATAATCACCTTCCTAATATTACCGTAGAATTGGTGTATGACTAATTCATAAAATTAGACATATACAAGTCAGCAGGACTGGATGATCTTCACCCGAGAGTGCTAAAGGAGCTGGCCAAAGTCATTGTGGAACCCCTGGCAAAACTCTTCCACAACTCGTGGCACTCTGGAGAAGTCCCCAAGGACTGGAAGAGGGCCAATGTTTTGCCCATCCACAAGAAGGGCAGGAGGGAGGACCCAGATAACTATAGGCCAATCAGCCTAACTTCCATCCTAGGGAAAATCCTAGAAAAGTTCATCCAGGAATCTATCTGCGATAAGCTTGCAGAAGGTAAGATTCTGAATGACAGCCAGCATGGCTTTGTCACGGGCGGGTTTTGCCTTACCAACCTCATCTCCTTCTATGACCAGGTAACTCACCACCTGGACACAAGAGAACAAGTTGACATTGGATACCTAGACTTCCAAAAGGCCTTTGATCTAGTATCCCACAATGTCCTCACAAGAAAATTGGAGGATTGTGGGCTTAACTCTGAGACAGTCAGGTGGGTGAGAAACTGGTTGCAGGATAGGACCCAGAGAGTCATAGTGAACAGATCTGTGTCATCCTGGTGAGAAGTGGGCAGTGGTGTCCTGCAGGGGTCGATGCTTGGTCCAGTACTTTTCAACATCTTTATTAACTATTTGGCTATGAGGGTGAAGAGCTCACTGGCCAGGTTTGCAGACGACACCAAGTTATGGGGAAACATGGTCATGCTTGAAGATAGGCTACAGTTACAGGCAGACCTAGACAGGCTAGCAACTTGGGTGGATCAAAACCTGATGAAGTGCAGCGTTGAGAAATCACTGAGAAGTCCTTCGTCAGGTATATAGGGAGCAAAAAGGAGGCGCAGTGTAGCATAGGCCCCCTACAAGAGAAACTAGGGCAATTAGTGACAGATAGGGGGGACAAAATGGAGCTCTTCAATGAGTTTTTTGCCTCTGTATTCCTGAACTTGGATCAGGACAAAGCTCCCAATTGCATCATAGACAGGCATAAAGGGGAAACCAGCTCACCAACTGTTAGCAATGAGTTAGTGAAGAGACATGTGGAGGGGCTGGATGTGTTTAAGTCAGCAGTCCCGGATGATTTTCATCCAAGGGTGCTGAAGGAATTGGACAGTGTCATAGCAGAGCCACTGGCACAGCTGTTTGAGGACTCCCGGCACTCAGGTCAGGTCTCAGAGTACTTATAGAGTACTTATAGTTACTCAGGGTAACTATAGACTGGTTAGTCTCACCTCTATCCTTAGGAAAATCCTTGAAAAAATTATTAAGGATCACATTTGTTGAGGCAAAACCCCCCATTTCTCTTTTTTTTTAAATTATTTTAAAATGCATTCTCTCCCCTTCCCCAATCATTTCTGACTTTTTTCTCTCCCTCTCTTTTCCCTATAGATAAGTATAAGTAAGCTAAGATGTAGGATAAGCTTTAAACATTTTTATTTTTAAAGCTACACTTTCCCTTAGTCACATGGCTGGGGTCACTTGAGCCCAGTTTCTCTCCTGCCCAGGCTGGGGGACGGACTTGAAGATCTACAAGGTCCCTTCCGACCCTACTTCTGTGATTCTATGATTTTGGTAGCAAGTTTTTGG
>NW_005843009.1:284716-286419 GCF_000455745.1 Alligator sinensis
TGGATATTGTATGGTTTAGGCCTGTGTTTGTAAGTGAACCAAAGTCATGTCAAGTTTCCATTTTATATGTCAAGTCTCCATCTTCTGTCCTCTGCCTGGGCATCCCATGTTGCAACTGTATGAGTCACGTACCCCTCCCATGTAAATTGGTTCCCCGATGAATGAGTGTGATTGGGAATGATTGAAATACAATGGTAGCAGGCCTCTACTGAGTGGCCTGTAATGACTGGGCCATCACCTCGCATTGATTCACCCAGGAACCACAGACCTCACCCAGGAACAGAGACAAGACCAGCATTTGAAAGACAAAGGATCCTGCAGAACCAGCAACTCTACCATTGTACCCCACTGTTACAGATGCCCGAAACTGCACATCCCTGCATGGAGCACACGTGCTCAGTAAGCCAGAGGCTGGCCCTTGCCTGGGCATGCTTCCTGTCACTAGGGTCACACAAGGTCTGCCCCTATAAAAAGGGGCAGTGAAGACAGACCCAGTGGGAATGCCATTTCTATCTGGACCAGCACCATGCCACACCACCTATCCACCCAGAGGCCCTGCTGGCGACCCCACTCTGGACACACCTACTGCACAAGGACCCCTTCCAGCCTGGATAGGTAGATATTTATTACCTGCACACCTCCTCCTACAATTTGGACTCTCTTTCTCTCTCTGCCTCTCTCTCTCCTCATGGACTTCAGCCCCTGCACCAAGCCTCTCTAATCCCTGCTGCCATTGTGTGCGTGTGTGCATGCACGCACGCACACAGGGGAACCAATTTGGCACTGTGTCACCATCTCCCCTGTTCAATCAAAACACTGTCATTTGCAACCCCAGGTTGGGTCATGTTTTACTGAATCCCAGTCCCTTCCTTATCTAAAATCCCAGCCTCATATTCTCTCTCTCTCTCTCAATTCCAGCCCCCACCCCTCTCCACTAGTTTCCCGATCTCCTCTCAATTCCTACTGCCTTTTCCCTGTGACTTTCTGCTGCCTTTCTCTGCTTTCCCGCTGCCCCTGCTGCCCCTGTCTCTTCTGCTGCTTGTCCTGTAATTTTCTGCTGTCCCTCTGCTTCCCAGAGTCCTACTGCCTTTTTCCTGTGACTTTCTGCGGCCTTTCTCCGCTTTCCTGCTGCCCCTGCCGCCTTTCAGTCTCTCCTGCTTTTTCTGTGATTTTCTGCTGTTCGTCTCTCTGTTTTCAGGCTTCCACTCCCTGCAGCTTCCCAGACTTCTCTAGCTGCCCCGAAGCCATCCTCTGGCTCCCCCACACCCAGAGCCCCTCTTTAACACCCACACTTTCCCTTAGTCCCATTTTTCCCTGTCCCCATTTACCTTTTCAGCTTCCCCATAGCTCTGGCTCCAGACCCAGCCTCTGTGCCAGCATGCTTCCCTGTTCTGCAGGCTTTGGGTGGTGTCTTTTAATCAATTAAGATCAATTAACCTAAAGTTACCCCTGAGCCTCAGTTCTTCAGCCCAGGCCCCTCTAGTCTACCAGTTCTAATTCCCGTCCTGGTGACTTTCATTTCCAGTAACTTTAACTCCCTACACTTCTACTTTCTTACCATAACCTTTTCCGAGGTATCCCATGTATACCAAGCACATGCATACGTACACATCACAACACCCAACTTAGGAACTCACCTGTGTGTATGTGTAGGTGGGTGGTATATGCGTGAATTAGTGAATACACATATATATACATATATA